>NW_013783449.1:0-1130 GCF_000517525.1 Limulus polyphemus
AGTAACAATATGTTATTTGTGTCGAGTCAGTAACAATATATTATTTGTGTCGACTCAATTACAATATGTTATTTGTGTTGAACCAGTAACAATGTGTTATTTGTGTCGACTCAGTAACAATATGTTATTTGTGTTGAACCAGTAACAATGTATTATTTGTGTCGAGTCGGTAACAATGTGTTATTTGTGTCGACTCAGTAACAATATATTATTTGTGTCTACTCAATAACAATATGTTATTTGTGTCGACTCAGTAACAATATGTGATTTTATCGACTCAGTAACAATATGTTATTTTGTCGACTCAGTAACAATATGTTATTTGTGTTGAACCAGTAGCAATGTGTTATTTGTGTCGACTCAGTAACTTACAATATGTTATTTGTGTTGAACCAGTAACCAGTAACAATATGTTATTTGTGTCGACTCAATAACATATTGTTACTGACTCGACACAAATAACATATTGTTATTTGTGTCGATTCAGAAACAATATGTTATTTGTGTCGATTCAGTAACAATATGTTATTTGTGTCGACTCAGTAACAATATGTTATTTGTGTCGACTCAGTAACAATATGTTATTTGTGTCGAGTCAGTAACAATATGTTATTTGTGTCGACTCAGTAACAATATGTTATTGTGTCGACTCAGTAACAATATGTTATTTGTGTTGAATCAGTAGCAATATGTTATTTGTGTCGAGTCGGTAACAATACGTTTTTTGTGTCGAGTCAGTAACAATATGTTAATTGTGTTGAGTCAGTAACAATATGTTCTTTGTGTTGATTCAGTAACAATATGTTATTTGTGTCGAGTCAGTAACAATATTTTATTTGTATCGAGTCGGTAACAATATGTTATTTGTGTCGACTCAGTAACAATATGTTCTTTGTGTTGATTCAATAACAATATGTTATTTGTGTCGAGTCTGTAACAATATGTTATTTGTGTCGAGTCAGTAACAATATGTTATTTGCGTCGACTCAGTAACAATATGTTATTTGTGTTGAATCAGTAGCAATATGTTATTTGTGTCGACTCGGTAACAATATGTTATTTGTGTTGAACCAGTAGCAATATGTTATTTCTGTAGAGTCGGTAACAATACGTTATTTGTGTCGACTCAG
>NW_013783450.1:0-662 GCF_000517525.1 Limulus polyphemus
TTTTACTTTATACTAATGTCATTTGTTTTCAATTGTGGAACCTGTGTTCTACTTTCTACCAACATTCTTTGTTGTCAGATGTAGAACCTGTGTTTCACTTTATACTAATGTCTTTTGTTGTCAGTTGTGGAACCTGTGTTTAACTTTCTACCAACATCCTTTGTTGTCAGATGTAGAACATGTGTTTTACTTTATACCAACATCCTATGTTGTCAGATGTAGAACCTGTGTTTAACTTTATACTAATGTCTTTTTTGTTAATTGTGGAACCTGTGTTTTACTTTCTACCAACATCCTTTGTTTTTAGATGTAGAACCTGTGTTTTACTTCATATCAACATCATTTTTGTCAGATGTAGAACCTATGTTTCACTTTATACTAATTTTTGTTGTTGTCAGATGTAGAACCTGTGTTTCACTTTATAACAACATCCTTTGATTTCAGATTTAGAACCTGTGTTTTAATTTATACTAATGTCTTTTGTAGCCAGTTATGGAACTTTTGTTTTACTTTATACCAACATCCTTTGATGTCACATGTAGAACCTGTGTTTCACTTTATACCAACATTCTTTTTTGTCAGATGTAGAACCTGTGTTTCACTTTATACTAATGCCTTTTATTGTCAGTTGTGGAACCTGTGTTTTAATTTCTACCAACATC
>NW_013783451.1:0-662 GCF_000517525.1 Limulus polyphemus
CGAAACGTTGTACATATGCTGTTATGTTAAACGTATATTAAAGTTTTTCTTCATTATTCATTCAAGCTATCTCCAAGCATTATTAGTTTCAAAGTGGGTTCCTCGTCATCAAAACTGACGCTATGTCCTGAATAAAAACTTGTCATAAGTTGCAAGTATAAACCAAAATTCGATTTGTGTTACGTATGACTCTGTGAATTCCCACAGTGGCACAGAAGTGTGTCTACGGACTTATACCGCTAGTAACCGGATTTCAATACCCGTGGTGGGCAGAGCAGAGATAGAATTTGTATAGCTTTGTGCTTAATAACAAACAGCAACGACCTGGTGAAAACTGTTTTGAGGTGTTGCGCGTTAATTAATAACAAGTAAAACATTTTGCATGATTGAGTATTTCTGGAAAACTGAATAACTGACGGAGGAGTGCAATTTTCACGTTTTATGTAACTTTCTCAAACGTTACTTTTTGAAAATCGGTTTGGAATTACCTGAAAATTAGAAGTGCGTCCTATTTGTTAGGAACGTGGCCCGGCATGGCCAGGTGGATAAGGCGCTCGACTCGCAGTCTGAGGGTCGCAGGTTCGAATCCCCGTCCCACCAAACATGCTCGCCCTTTCAGCCGTGGGGGCGTTACAATGTTCCGGTCAATCCCACTATTCGTT
>NW_013783452.1:0-663 GCF_000517525.1 Limulus polyphemus
CATGCGAAATTTTAAAAGGCTTAGCAACCTATGTTAAGCAGCAACCAAGAATGAAGGTCATAACCAGAAGAGATAATTGTTTGCTTCACTTTTTTCATTTACTGTTTAAGAACTTATTTCTAAATAGCAATAATCTACATACATGTTTAATGTATAATAATGGAAATGTGACTATTTTACAAAATACTAGTCTACTAAAACATAACCATTTTGTAAAGACTAAAGGTATTTGATGCGGCAACAAGAGAGCACGTGTGCCATGTCATTGTATTGTTAGCCAAGTATGGCTGAAAGATCAATATAATAAAGTAATAAATATATATAAATGTATAATGTTATGAGATTTAAGCTATTTAGTCTAAACATTTATGTTTTCATGTTATAATCTGTTGTCATTCTGGAACAAAAGAAGCATAATTTATATTTATTTCCTAATTTTTTATGGTGGTTACAAGATTGGTCAAATCAACCAAACCCGTACAGAGATTCTTTACTGAAAATAAAAGATAAAATATAAGTTTTTTTTCTTAAGAAACATTTGATAACTATCTGAACATTATAAAGATTTTGCATGTGAAATAGGAAAGTTTTCTGATGCATAAAAGTATTTTTAATCTTAAAATGAAAATTACTTTGCATGTTGGATAGACAACATGTTAGAAT
>NW_013783453.1:0-662 GCF_000517525.1 Limulus polyphemus
CACAAGCATCGGGCTTTCTTGGGGATGTTCTTTTATTCTACCCCAAATTATCTTCTCTGACTTAAGTGCTGTGACATGCAAATCAACAGATGCAGCAACATTTACTGGAATTTGGCCTTTGCTGTTCCCAAACATCATTTTATCAAAGTTAACTACACACTTCCTTGGTAGTAAGTAGTCCAACCCTAATATGCATTGATCTTTAATGCCAGCCAAGTATACTTTGTGTCTGTCCTTTAAGCCCATGAGCTCAATAGTTACCCACATCGGTCTCCACAACCTTGCATAATATCCTGTCACACCACAGAGCTTCTGTATGGCTTCTGGTACTCCTTTGTGATCCAGCACATTGATACTCACAAGGGTTTGCTGAGATGCAGAATCTATGACAAAGGTGCACTTCTGGCCATCCAGCTTTCCTGTCACGTAGACATTACGTGTACTTGCCATTTTATACTTAACTGTTGGGACTTTCACGATGCATCCCTCAACACAGACCACTGGAGGTTTCCCTGAGGCTGACTTACTGGTAGTATTCTTCTTACACTGGCTCCTCAATTTGTCCTCGCTCTTCACAGTTCCAACAACCTTTCTGGGTAGCAGCCTTTCCTTCCGTGGCATCTTTCCTATGTTGAAGTTGTCGGCATTTAGCTCTCTTGTGC
>NW_013783454.1:0-661 GCF_000517525.1 Limulus polyphemus
GCTAAAGAGGTCACTTTTTCGTTTTCGTTACGAAAATATTATAGAAGGTGAGGTAGGGATTTGAGTGCTTTTAATGTATAGAACCTATAACACAATCACTCTATATCAAGTGTTAACTATACACTCTATATCAAGTGTTAACTACACACAATCACCCTATATCAAGTGTTAATTATACATTCTATTTCAAGTGTTAACTATACACTCTATATCAAGTGTTAACTATACACTCTATATCAAGTGTTAACTATACACTCTATATCAAGTGTTAACTATACACAATCAGTTTATATCAAGTGTTAACTATTCACTCTATATCAAGTATTAACTATACACTCTATATCAAGTGTTAACTGTTCACTCTATATCAAGTGTCAACTATTCACTCTATATCAAGTGTTAACTATACACTCTATATCGAGTGTTAACTATACACAATCATTCTATATCAAGTGTTAACTATACACTATATCAAGTGTTAACTATACACTCTATATCAAGTGTTAACTATACACTCTGTATCAAGTGTTAACTATACACTATATCAAGTGTTAACTATTCATTCTATATCAAGTGTTAACTATACACTATATCAAGTGTTAACTATACACTCTATATCAAGTGTTAACTATACACTCTGTATCAAGTGTTAACTATACAC
>NW_013783455.1:0-662 GCF_000517525.1 Limulus polyphemus
AAGGAAGGAGCATTGTTGGGTGTGTGCCAGGAGGTAGAGCCAATCAATGCTAAAGCAAGGAATACAACTGTAGAGAAAGGACATACACTTCCAGAATATTTGACTGGCCTCTATAAGAAGAGCATAGTCCATTTGTCATGATCACAGGCTCTTCAGGTAAAAGAACTTTTGGCAAATTATGCTGACCTCTTTTCATAAGGAGATCATGACCTCGGCTGCACAAACCTGGTAGAGCATAGAATAAACACAGGAAATCACCGTCCAATAAAGATCCCTCCAAGGAGAATAGCTCCAGCAAAGCGACAAGAGATAGAGAAGGTCATGGATCGTCTAATTAAGGAAGGGATTGTTGAGAAATCAGATAGTCCCTGATCAGCTCTCGTTGTATTAGTACAGAAGAAGGATGGGACCCAACGTTACTGTGTGGACTTCAGAGCTTTTAACAGTATAACCGAAAAAGACTCATATCCACTGTTAAGAATTGATGATACTGTTGATGCCCTAAGTGGAGCCAGGTAGTTTTCAGCTCTGGACTTAAAGTCAGGTTTGCATCAAGTAAAAATGGCTGAAGCAGATATCCCTAAGACTGCATTTAGTTATGGCCAAGGTCTCTGGTAATACCGTGTGATGCCTATTCGGGCTTAGCAATGCTCCAGCAACAT
>NW_013783456.1:0-661 GCF_000517525.1 Limulus polyphemus
CTGTAGTTTCCCATCTCCGGACAAGAATACCATTTTCAAGCATGAACTGGTCCCATTGTGCCCAATAGTGCTTTGTCACAGGGCTTAGACTAGACACCTTCTCCCAAGCAGGGCGCACAACACTCACTTTTAAAAAATCAATCATTGACTTCAAATCTTGATCTTTCTCCTGCTCTGCTTTAATATCGATACCTGGTTCCACTTCGTCATCATCAACTTCTTCAGTCACTTTGACTTCACCTTGATGGCACCTAATTATTTCAACCTCTCTTTTAACAATTACCGGAACTTAGCCTTTGTTGTTCCCAAACGTCATTTTATCAAAATCAATTACAAACTTCCTCGGTAGTAGATAGTCCAATCCTAAGATGCATTGGTCTTCAATGTCAGCCAAGTATACTTTCTGTCTGTCCTTTATGCCCATGAGCTCAATAGTTACCCACACTGGTCCCCACGATCTTCTAGAATGTCCTGTCACACCATAAAGCTCCTGTATGGCTTCTGGTACTCCTTCGTGATCTAACACCTTGATGCTCACAAGGGTTTGCTGAGACGCAAAGTCTGTGACAAAGTTGCACCTTTGGCCATCCAGCTTTCCTGTCACATAGACACTGTGTGTGCTTGGCATTTTACACCTAGCTGTTGGGACTTTCATGATGGG
>NW_013783457.1:0-662 GCF_000517525.1 Limulus polyphemus
TCCTGATTAAAGAAATCAGTTGGCTCTGAAGCAAAAAACATGTCAATGTCCTCTTTAACACCTTCCACATTTGCATACGTTTTCCCATTAAGATGGTGTTCTAGTGAACAAAAAAGATAGTAATCTGATAGTGCCATATCTGGAGAATATGGCAGGTGGGGGAGAACTTCCCAACCCAACTCCATAATCTTGTATTGCGTCAAAAGTGCCACATGTGGACGTGCATTGTTGTGGAGAAGAACACCTTTCTGATTGACGAGTGAATGGTGTTTCAGATGAAGGGCTTGATCCAGTTGCTGACTATCGATATTTGCATTGACAGTTCGCTGTAGATTGAGGAGTTCGAAATGAATTACTCCTCTGATGTGCCAAATGAAAAGTATCACTTTTTGCAGATGGAGTCCAGGTTTTGGAGTCAGAAGTGGTTTTTGTCTAGGACTGAGCCATTGTTTTTGGCATTTAATATTCGCATAGAGAATCCATTTTTCATCACCAGTGTCAATTCTGTTCAAAAATGGTTCATGCGCATTATGCACCAGAAGAGCAAGTTGGAAACGATGATCATCGGATAGTTCGTGAGGCACCCAATCACCTTCTTTATGGAGTTTTCCCATATTCCTTAGATGTTTATGTATTGTTTCATGAAAGACATGCAATTTCAG
>NW_013783458.1:0-662 GCF_000517525.1 Limulus polyphemus
GGCTTCTGGTACTCCTTCGTGATCCAGCATTTTGATGCTCACAAGGGTTTGCTGAGATGCAGAATCTATGACAAAGTTGCACCTTTGACCATCCAGCTTCCCTGTCACGTAGATACTATGTGTGCTTGCCATTTTACACTTAGCTGTTGGGACTTTCACGATGGAGGTTGGTGGGCGTCCCTTAGCACCAACCACTACTGGTTTCCCGAAGCTGACTTAGTGGTGGTATTTTTCTTACACTGGCTCCTCATATGTCCTTGCTCCCCACAGTTCCAACACCCTTTCTTGGTAGCAGCCTTTACTGCTGTATCGTCTCCCCTGTGTTGAAGTTGCCAGCATTGAGCTCTCTTGTGCCCAGGTTTGTTACAGTGCCAGCAAAGTCCCTCAAACCTCTCTGAAAGCTGACCTTTTCTGGCCTTGAATCCAGATGACTGTACCAACCTCAGTACCTCTGTGCCGGATTTAACGTAGGGTTCAAATTCGAGAGCTCTGGCCATTGCATCCTGCATGGTAGAGGGGTGTACTTGCTTCACTTGTATCTTAAGTTGTGGACTGTCCAAGGCATCTACGAACTGATCCCTCAGCAACAGCTTGAGGAGATCGGGTGGTGCAGTTGGGTAGGCCTTGTGTGCCATGCTTTCCAAGTCTTGTGCCAGCTCTTG
>NW_013783459.1:0-660 GCF_000517525.1 Limulus polyphemus
AAAGGTTCCCTAACCTGAAGAGCCTGTGATGATGACAAATGGACTTACTCTTCTTATAGATGTCAGTTAAGTGTTCTAGGAGAGGATGTCCTTTCTTTATGGTTCTATTTCTTGCTTTAACATTTACTAGCTCTACCTCATGGAACACACCCAACAATGCCCCTTTCTTAAGTGTCTGCTCACATTTAGAGAAATTAGCCACTGTTATGGGTACTACTTGATGACCTGCCACAAGTGACCTTCCAATCTTCACGTCTGCTGGCCTGGATAGGTCTTCCACTGCTTCCACAAGCATTGGGCTTCCGTGGGGATGTTCATTTATTCTTCCCCCAAATTATCTTCTCTGACATAAGGGGTATTGTAGTTCACTTAAATGCTGTGACACGCAAGTCAACAGATACAGCAACACGTACCGGAATTTGGCCTTTGTTGTTCCCAAACGTCATTTTATCAAAGTTAACTACACACTTCCTCGGTAGTAAGTTGTCCAACCCTAATATGCATTGGTCTTCAATATCAGCCAAGTATACTTTGTGTTTGTCCTTTATGCCCATCTGCTCAATAGGTAGACACACTGGTCCTCACAACCTTGCATAGTTTCCTGTCACACCACAGGGCTTCTGCATGGCTTCTGGTACTCCTTTGTGATGTAGCACCTTG
>NW_013783460.1:0-678 GCF_000517525.1 Limulus polyphemus
AACTTTTGTAGAATATAATGATGATATAGACTGTAATAACGTCTGTAGAATAGAATGATGAGTTAAATTGTAATAAATTGTGTAGAATATAATAATGAGATAGACTGTAATAACGTGATTATAATGTTATGATGAGTTAAACTTTAATAAATTGTGTACAATAGAATGATGAGATAGAATGTAATAACTTGTGTAGAATATAATGATGAGATAGACTGTAATAAGTTGTATAGAATAGAATGATGAGAAAGACTGTAATAACGTGTGAAGAATAGAATGATGAGTTAAACTGTAATAAATTGTGTAGAATAGAATGATGAGATAGACTGTAATAACGTGTGTAGAATATAATGATGATATAGACTGTAATAACGTCTGTAGAATAGAATGATGAGTTAAATTGTAATAAATTGTTTAGAATATAATAATGAGATAGACTGTAATAACGTGATTATAATATTATGATGAGTTAAACTTTAATAAATTGTGTAGAACAGAATGATGAGATAGAATGTAATAACTTGTGTAGAATATAATGATGAGATAGACTGTAATAACTTTTGTAGAATATAATATTGAGATAGACTGTAATAACGTGTGTAGAATAGAATGATGAGATAGTCTGTAATAACTTGTGTAGAATATAATGATGATATAGACTGTAAATAACTTTTGTAG
>NW_013783461.1:0-663 GCF_000517525.1 Limulus polyphemus
CTGACAATCCCGACCACGTCGAGATGCCGATGTCCCCTCTTCCCCCATTTATCTATCCTGATTTCTAATACTCGCAAATCCCGTAGCCAGTTCCCACACAATCTCCATTATGTGATATAGACTGATCAGTGTTCACCCATATTTTTCCGGATTGTCTCATCCATCTGCACATATCGCGTTTTCCCCATTTTCCGCATTCTGTGCTGACTTGCACTCTTACCCTTTTGTTATTAATTTTCACCATTTTCTTTTTCCGTCGTTTGGCTGACAACAGGACGTAACCCTCTACCGGCCCATCTGTTCCCCCGGGATCGGAATGAAATAACGCATATGTTGTTGTTGTTACTTCATTGGTGGTAGTGTCCAGGGTCACTGATGAGGAGTGTAATTCTCCAAAACTAGTGTGGCTCACAGACACTCACCCCAATGAAAGAATAGACCATTCCAAGATTTTACTTGTTGTTAAACAAATGTTTAAACAACTCTATTTATTCAATGATGTACAAGCTCCCCAGTGTCAGTTAACAATGCGAAGAATTAAATTGTGGCGGAATGCTACAAGTTCTTCAAACACCTATAGAATGATAGGTTTCTTTTTTGTGAGCGTAAAACACATAAATACAGCAGTTCGATTTTCGATATCTCACTACTATAAAGGCTTGG
>NW_013783462.1:0-1663 GCF_000517525.1 Limulus polyphemus
GTGGAAATCGGACTAAAATTTTTTCGACTTTTAGTAACGGTAATTTTTCGACTTTGGTAACGGTAATTTTAGTCCGATTTCCACTAATTAATCCTTCTTAATCTAGATTAATAATAACTTTTATAATGGTCTTTTTAATCCTTCTTAATCTAGATTTTTTCGATTTTGGTAACGGTAATTTTAATTCGATTTCCATAAGATTTTGTAACCTTTGAAAACGTGTTTTTAGTTTTTCTTCTACTAGATTTTGTCAACGTTATTAACTGTATTTTTAAACTTTCATAGACTAGATGTTTTCGACTTTGATAACGGTCATTTGAGAATTTCGTATACTATATTAAATGACTTTTATAATGGTGTTTTTAATTCTTTTTAAACTAGATTTTGTAAAATTTAATAACGGTCTTTTTTGTCCTTCTACCACGATATTTTGTCGACTGTTATAACGATCTTTTAGTCCGTTTTCCACCAGATTTTGTTGACTTTGAAAACGGATTTTTTGTTTTACTTCTACTAGATTTTGTCGACGTTCATAACTGTCTTTTTAGGCCTTCATATACTGGATTTTCGACTCTGATAACGGTATTTTTAGCCTTTTTTTCCACTTGATTTTTTTGACTTTGAAAACGGATTTTTTGTTTTACTTCTACTACATTTTGTTGTCTTTCATAACTGTCTTTTAGGCCTTCATAAACTAGATGTTTTCGACATCGATAACGGTCATTTAAGCCTTTCTTATACTATATTATAATAACTTTTATAATGGTCTTTATAGTATAAGAAAGGCTTAAATGACCAGATAATTTCGACATTGATAACCTTTTAGTCCGTTTTCCACCAGATTTTGTTGACTTTGAAAACGGATTTTTTGTTTTACTTCTACTAGATTTTGTCGACGTTCATAACTGTCTTTTTAGGCCTTCATATACTGGATTTTCGACTCTGATAACGGTATTTTTAGCCCTTTTTCCACTTGATTTTTTTGACTTTGAAAACGGATTTTTTGTTTTACTTATACTAGATTTTGTTGACTTTCATAACTGTCTTTTAGGCCTTCATAGACTTGCCTTTGAAAACGGGTTTTTAGTTTTTCTTCTACTAGATTTTGTCGACGTTCATAACTTTCTTTTTAGGCCTTCATAGACTAGATGTTTTCTACTTTGATAAAGGTCATTTGAGACTTTCGTATACTATATTTAATGACTTTTATAATGGTCTTTTTAATCCTTTTTAAACTAGGTTTTGTAAACTTTAATAACGGTCTTTTTTGTCCTTCTACCACGATATTTTGTCGACTGTTATAACGATGGTCGAAAACATCTAGCCTATGAAGGCCTAAAAAGAGTGTTATGAACGTCGACAAAATCTAGTAGAAGGAAAAATAAAAACCCGTTTTCAAAGGCAACAAAATCTAGTGGAAATCGGAATAAAATTATCGTTACCAAAGTCGAAAAAATCTAGAATAAGAAGGATTAAAAAGACCATTATAAAAGCTTCTAAAATATAGTATAAGAAAGGCTTAAATGTCCTTTATTAAAGTCGAAAAATTCTAGTCTATGAAGGCCTAAAAAGACAGTTATGAATGTCGACAATATATAGTAGAAGGAAAACTAAAAACCCGTCTTCAAAGGCAACAAAATCTAATGGAAAACGGACTAAAAGG
>NW_013783463.1:0-1699 GCF_000517525.1 Limulus polyphemus
TCAGATGTAGAACCTGTGTTTTACTTTATTCCAACATCCTTTGCTGTCAGATGTAGAACCTGAATTTCACTTTATACTAATGTCTTCTGTTTTCAGTTGTGGAACATGTGTTTCACTTTCTACCAACATCCTTTGTTGTCAGATGTAGAACCTGTATTTTACTTTATACCAACATCCTTTGTTGTCAGATGTAGAACCTGAGTTTCACTTTATACTAATGTCTTTTGTTTTAAGTTGTGGAACCTGTGTTTTGCTTTATACTAATGTCATTTGTTGTCACTTGTGGAACCTGTGTTTTACTTTCTAACAACATCGTTCGTTTTAAGATGTAGAACTTGTGTTTTACTTTATACCAACATATTTTGTTGTCAGATGTAGAATCTGTGTTTCAATTTATACTAATGTCTTTTGTTGTCAGTTGTGGAACCTGTATTTTACTATCTACCAACATCTTTTGTTTTAAGATGTAGAACCTGTGTTTTACTTCATACCAACATCCTTTGTTGTCATATGTAGAATCTGTGTTTCACTTTATACTAATGTTTTTTGTTCTCAGTTGTGGAACCTGTGTTTCAATTTAAGACTAATGCCTTTTGTTGTCAGTTGTGGAACCTGTATTTTACTATCTACCAATATCTTTTGTTGTAATATGTAGAACATGTGTTTCACTATATATAATAATGTTTTTTGTTGTCAGTTGTGGAAACTGTGTTTAACTTTATACTAATGTCTTTTGTTGTCAGATGTAGAACCTGTGTTTTACTTTATATTAATGTCTTTTGTTGTCAGTTGTGCGACCTGTGTTTCACATTCTACCAACATCCTTTATTTGTCAGATGTAGAACCTGTGTCTTACTTTCTACCAACATCCTTTGATGTCAGATGTAGAACCTGTGTTTTACTTTATACTAATGTATTTTATTGTCAGTTGTGGAACCTGTGTTTCACTTTATACTAATGTATTTTGTTGTCAGTTGTGGAACCTGTGTTTTTACTTTCTACCAACATCCTTTGAAATCAGATGGAACCTCTGATTTACTTTATATTAATGTATTTTGTTGACAGTTGTGGAACCTGTGTTTTACTTTCTATCAATATCCTTTGATGTCAGATGTAGAACATGTGTTTTACTTTATACCAACATCCTTTGTTGTAAGGTGTAGAACTTGTGTTTCACTTTATACTAATATCTTTGTTGTTGGTTGTGGAACCTGTGTTTTACTTTCTACCAACATCCTTGATTGTAAAAGGTAGAACCTGTGTTTTACTTTATTCCAACATCCTTTATTGTCAGATGTAGAACCTGTGTTTAACTTTATACTAATGTTTTTTGTTGTCAGTTGTGGAACATGTGTTTTACTTTATACTAATGTCTTTTGTTGTCAGTTGTGGAACATGTGTTTTACTTTATACTAATGTATTTTGTTGTCAGTTGTGGAACCTACGTTTTACTTTCTAAAAACATTCTTTGATGTCAGATGTAGAACCTGTGTTTCATTTTATACCAACATCCTTTGATGTCAGATGTAGAACATGTGTTTCACTTTTTACTAATGTCTTTTGTTGTTAGTTGTGGAACCTGTGTTTTACTTTCTACCAACATCTTTTGTTGTCAGATGTATCACCTGTGCTTTACTTTCTACCAACATCCTTTGTTGTCAGATGTAGAACCTGTGTTTTACTTTCTACCAATATCCTC
>NW_013783464.1:0-826 GCF_000517525.1 Limulus polyphemus
ATCACTACATGTACTGCATGTTCTACACCATTCTTCCACATCTCGTCTCATACCTATCCAGTAAAATTTTTGTCGTAGGTGACTCAATGTTTTCTTAACTCCGAGATGTCCTCCTGTTACAGTATCATGGGATTGACGCAGCACAACTTCCCGTAACTTTCTCGGTATAACCGTTTGCCAGGTCGTCACTTTCCCATCTGCAGTTTCCCATCTCCAGAGAAGAATACCATCTTCAAGCCTCAACTGGTCCCATTCTGCCCAATAGTGCTTTGTCACAGGGCTTAGACTAGAAACCTTCTCCCAAGCAGGGTGCAAAACACTTGCTTTTAGAAAACCAATCACTGGCTTCAAATCTTGGTCTTTCTCCTGTTCTGCTTTGATGTCTATATTTGGTTCCACTTCACCATCATCAACTTTTTCAGTCGGCTTGACTTCAGCTTGATGGCACCTCATTATTTCAACCTCTCTTTTAACAGTTACCGGAACTTGGCCTTCGTTATTCCCAAACATCATTTTATCAAAATCAATTAAAAACCTTCTCGGTAGTAGATAGTCCAATCCTAATATGCATTCATCTTCAATGTCAGCCAAATATACTTCCTGTCTGTCCTTTATGCCCATGAGCTCAATAGTTACCCACACTGGTCCCCACAACCCTGCAGGAATGTCCTGTCACACCATAAAGCTTCTGTACAGCTTCTGGTTCTCCTTCGTTATCCAGCACTTTGATGCTCACAAGGGTTTGCTGAGATGCAGAATCTATGACAAAGTTGCACCTTTGGCCATCCAGATTTCCTGTCACATAGACACTGTGTGTGCTTGACAT
>NW_013783465.1:0-896 GCF_000517525.1 Limulus polyphemus
AATTTTTTCATCCTCAAACTCCTAATGCCAAGGATGAATTATGGAACCTTGTTTTTCCAGTTGAGGTTGGATATGTACCTAGCTAATTCTGTTTATATGTTACTATAGTTCGCACCTCTCAAAACATTTTAAGCTTGCGCTAGAACTTTCCTTTTCTGCCCATTTTGGATTAATTTCCTACTTTCTAGAAGAAGTGCATACCTTTTCCAGAAAGTAGTCTCACAAGTGTGCTTCATTTTCATCTCCGAAAACACTCATTCATTCTGGGTGGTGGCTTTCCATTGGGTTTGATATCTGTGGAACTACACTGGCCCCTCCACCTTTGTAATCTGGGAATCTAGCCTGGTGTGAAATAATGCAAAACTATGTCACAAGTTAATATTTTCCTTACACTGAAAATGTATTTGTGATAGGTACATACTTTTCACATACATCCCACTCTTCCTCCTTTCAGAGCCTGATCATTCTTGAATAAGAATATTGAGCAGAAAAACAGTATAGGTTGTGCAATACTATTGTTGTATAGTCAAACACTCTTCCTCCTTTTAGAGTCTGATAATTCTTGAATAAGAATAGTGAGCAGAAAAACAGTATAGGTTGTGCAATACTGTTGTTGTATAGTCAAACGATATGCATATTTTCATAAATGGCACAAAATTGATGGGGGCTCTGATCGAAAATATCTTTTTAGCAAATGAAGATTGAGATAGGTTTGTGTGATGAAGGTAAGTATCAACTGGAAATATACTGTCAGTGTAAAAAAAAAATGTTAACTTCAACCATTTCTTTGACTCTCTCACTATGAGTAGGTCAAAATATTTTTCACAGCTTTTTAGATAGTTACATTCAAAACTTGGTATGAAAACATAATTAATGAATCAAATTAAAGTATTATA
>NW_013783466.1:0-765 GCF_000517525.1 Limulus polyphemus
AAAGAAACAAGAAGAACAAGAAGAGAAATTACAGCAGTGGTTGGAGGAAAAAGAAAAGAAACAAGAAGAGAAAGTACAGCAGTGGTTGGAGGAAAAAGAAAATAAACAAGAAGAGAGATTACAGCAGTTGTTGGAGGAGAAAGAAAAGAAACAAGAAGAACGAGAAAATAAACAGGAAGAAAGTCTCCAACAGTTGCAGGAAAGTCAGCAGCAACTACAGGAAAGTCAACAACAGTGGCAAGAAGTACAAATGGAAAACATTAGTAAATTTAAAAGCGAATTAGATACGCTAAATGACGACTTTTTGTCTTTTACACAAGGAGGATACATTGACCATCGACTTAATCAGCCCCAGACAATGGCAAGCCCCTTACAGAGCCCGCAGCTAAACCCTAATGCAGACATATTCAGTCCCATTAGAAGTCACATCCCAGATATGAATATCAGTAATAGGAGTGATCCAGTGCGAAGGAAGCCACAGGAATTCAATGGGAAGGCACCGTGGGAAGCATATAGAGCACACTTTGAGCTACTGGCAGAGATGAATGGATGGACAGAGAAGCAGGAAGCTGTATACCTGGCAACGAGCTTGAAGGGACAACCACTGGAAATACTTGGACAGTTGACAGTAGCCGACAGACACAACTATAGAACACTGGTGTCGGCTCTAGAACTCAGGTACGGAACCCAGAATCAGTAAGAAGTCTACAGGGCTAGGTTTAGGACGAGAATCCGTGCTAAAGGGAAGAGCCTGCAAGAGCTGGC
>NW_013783467.1:0-852 GCF_000517525.1 Limulus polyphemus
CAAAACGAATTGAATTGTGAAACGTTCTAATTCAACCGTATTTTTACTTTAAGATCTTTGTAGGTTCATGCGAATATGTAGATGATTAAAAGTTTGTCCCACATATTGCATATTACATATGCCACATGTTAATAATGTAATGGAAATAATTGGAATTAGATATTGTAGAGAGTGTATTATTATTATTTTTGGTTATTTTATATTTTTGTTTTATTTTTTTCTCGTGAGAAACCACCTTCCCACATCTGGCTGCAGACAGCGAAATATGGTAAAGGTGTGGGACGTTGTGGGCTAGAGCATCCACATATTTTTTTTTCTTAATCATTTGAGGCCAGCGAAGTTGAAGTTAAACTAGATAGATGGTGTACCCCTAACGAAAGTTGGGTCATACTTCCGCCAGTATCTTTGAAAACCAGGGCACGTTATATGATGATCCATCTTATGAGTTGTGCCCCGGTGTTGGATATTTGTATTGAGGATGCGATTTTGTCTCTCCTGAATTTACATTTAATCATTTAATTACTATGGTTAACAGTTTTTATTTAGGCACCGAAATTAGACCTTAAATACAAAGAGATTCTTTCATTGAACTGTTTCCCTAAATCTCCTACAAGACTACTTTATATTAGGGTATTTTGTGAGCTAATTACCCTGGAGTCTGAGATCCCGCACTTGGAAAGATCCAGCACAGCATGTTTTAAACGGTAACAGTATATCTCTTCTGAATATTTGTTTACTTTTAACCTTGTGTACACAATAGAAATGGCCTTCCCTAATTTTGGAAAACTTTAGAGATAGGCAAATAGTCGGTGCCAACAGCTACTTAAAGATTACTTGGTTTCGTTATTAAAC
>NW_013783468.1:0-901 GCF_000517525.1 Limulus polyphemus
TCATTGGACTTCACGATACTGTCGTCGTTATTAACTACAGCATTGGACTTCACGATACTGCTGTCGTTATTATCTATAGCGTTGTACTTCACGATACTGCTGTCGTTATTAACTACAGCATTGGACTTCACGATACTGTCGTCGTTATTAACTACATCATTGGACTTCACGATACTGTCGTCGTTATTAACTACAGCATTGGACTTCACGATACTGCTGTCGTTATTAACTATAGCATTGGGCTTCAGGATACTGTCGTCGTTATTAACTACATCATTGGGCTTCAGGATACTGTCGTCGTTATTAACTACATCATTGGGCTTCAGGATACTGTCGTCGTTATTAACTACATCATTGGGCTTCAGGATACTGTCGTCGTTATTAACTACATCATTGGACTTCAGGATACTGTCGTCGTTATTAACTAGAGCATTGGACTTCAGGATACTGTCGTCGTTATTAACTAGAGCATTGGACTTCAGGATACTGTCGTCGTTATTAACTAGAGCATTGGACTTCAGGATACTGTCGTCGTTATTAACTATAGCATTGGACTTCACGATATTGTCGTTATTAACTACAGCATTGGACTTCAGGATATGCTGTCGTTATTAACTACAGCATTGGACTTCACGATACTGTCGTCGTTATTAACTACTGCATAACGACGACAGCATCGTGAAGTCCAACGCTGTAGTTAATAACGACGACAGTATCGTGAAGTCCAATCGTGAAGTCCAATGCTATAGTTAATGAAGTCCAATGCTGTAGTTAATAACGACGACAGTATCGTGAAGTCCAATGCTGTAGTTAATAACGACAGCATCGTGAAGTCCAATGCTATAGTTAATAACGACAGCAGTATCGTGTGCTGGTCGTTATTAACTATAGCATTGGACTT
>NW_013783469.1:0-662 GCF_000517525.1 Limulus polyphemus
TAACAGGGTGGTTGGCCTTTGGAATGGGTTGTCTTCAGATGTTGTGTAGGCAGTAAATTTAAGTGAGTTTAAGAAAAAGCTTGATAAGGGCTGGCTTTAAGATGTTTTTTTAATATTTTAATTTAGTTTAGAGGATGGAACAGCTGAGATGGACCAATAAATCCCGTGTTGTGCCAGAACATTATGTTATTATGTATTCCGATCTACAAGTTGACTGAATTAGAAATTTGATTAATAATCATGTCAGAAGTGTCACTTTAAGGTTTTGTTAATATCTCTAGAATCATTTTCTTTGTCAGTTGCTCCTGATTTGTCTTAACTTCAGGGAATGATTTTTTAGTATGTACTTATATAAACCAGATAAATATGTAGCTCATCTTTGGTAAAACTTAGTGTGTATTTATATTTACCAGATAAATTTGTAGCTCAGCTTTGGAAGAATTTAATGTGTGTATTTATACTTACCAGATAAAGTTGTAGCTCATCTTTGGTAAAATTTAGTGTGTATTTATACTTACCAGATAAAGTTGTAGCTCATCTTTGGTAAAATTTAGTGTGTATTTATATTTAACAGATAAAGTTGTAGCTCAGCTTTGGAAGAATTTAATGTGTGTATTTATACTTACCAGATAAAGTTGTAGCTCATCTTTGGTAAAATTGAA
>NW_013783470.1:0-910 GCF_000517525.1 Limulus polyphemus
CGTCTCTATCTCTGTCTGCAATTCAATTCTATTGTTGCCGTCAATTCTTGGCGGTCTTATATACAAGAATACCGTACATCTAGTAAACACTCGAGGCTTCACGGAGGGACATGCATTTTCTAGAAGCTCATGACGTGTTATTAGCGTCACGTGACTTCGGCTGTCGTAACACTGCCCCTTCCGTAGTATTGTTTGTCCCGAACAATAGCCACTTACATTAAACCAATAAACAATTGCACCATTCTTCCATATCTTGCCTCATACCTATCCAGTGAATTCTCTGTCGTAGGTGACTCAATGTCTTCTTAACTCCGAGATGTCCTCCTGTTAAAGTAGCATAGGATTCATGCAGCACAACATCCCGTAACTTTCTCGTTATAACCGTTTGCCAGGTCGTCACTTTCCCATCTGCAGTTTCCCATCTCCGGACAAGAATACCATCTTCAAGCCTCAACTGGTCCCATTGTACCCAATAGTTCTTTGTCACAGGGCTTAGACTAGACAACTTCTCCCAAGCAGGGCGCAAAACACTCGCTTTTAGAAAATCAATTATTGGCTTCAAGTCTTGGTCTTTCACCTGCTCTGATTTAATATCTATACCTGGTTCCATTTCACCATCATCAACTCCTTCAGTCACTTTTACTTCAGCTTGATGGCACCTTGTTAGTTCAACCTCTCTTTTAACAGTTACCAAAATTTGGCCTTTGTTATTCCCAAACGTCATTTTATCAAAATTAACTGCACACTTCCTCGGTAGTAAATAGTCCAATCCTAATATGCATTGGTCTTCAATGTCAGTCAAGTATACTTTCTGTCTGTTCTTCATGCCCATGGGCTCAATAGTTACCCACTCTCGGTTCCCACAACCTTGCATAATTCCTGTCACACCATAGAGCTTCTGTACAGTTTC
>NW_013783471.1:0-662 GCF_000517525.1 Limulus polyphemus
GTATTGTAACAATGGTGAACATAAAAACTGTGAAAAATATAACTGTTTGGTTGTTTTAATTGTATGTATTGTAACAATAGTGAACATAAACTGTTACAAATATAACTGGTTGGTTGTTTTAATTGTATGTATTGTAACAATGTTGAACATAAAACTTTGAAAAATATAACTGGTTGGTTGTTTTAATTGTATGTATTGTAACAATGGTGAACATAAAATTTTGAAAAATATAACTGTTTGGTTGTTTTAATTGTATGTATTGTAACAATGGTGAACATAAAATTTTGAAAAATATAACTGTTGGTTGTTTTAATTGTATGTATTGTAACAATGGTGAACATAAAACTGTAACAAACATCACTGGTTATCTTACTTTTATGTATTGTAACAATGTTGAACATAGAACTGTGACAAATAATACTGGTTATTCTAACTGCATGTATTGTAAAACGTTGAACATAGAACTGGACAAACGTCACTGGTTATTTTAACTGTAACTGTATTATAAGAATGCTGAACATAGAACTGTGATAAACATCACTGGTTACTTTAACTGTATGTATTGTAACAATATTAAACATAGAACTGTGATAAACATCAGTGGTTATTTTAACTGTATGTATTGTAACAATATTGAACATAGAACTGTGATAAACATCACT
>NW_013783472.1:0-662 GCF_000517525.1 Limulus polyphemus
TATTATTATTATTAATTTCATGTAGGTATTCTAATTAGGTCTAATTTCAAATCATTTGAGAATACAAAAGTTAACTTGGATTAATTTGCTTTGTTTATGCAATTATGTACAAGGTTGGGTTTGCATATGTTTGCTCTGTTGCTGTGATGTTGAGTGGCTATTCACAATCACGATCTCCATATTTGTATAATAAAGGACAATCCCTTATTATTAACATTGTGCGTTTGGTGATGAAAAATATACATAATAATAATAGTGGATAATTAAGTAAAGTAAACACACATTAGCAATTAATACCTAAATAGCATGTGTGTGTGTGTGTGGTTGGTGGCTTGAAATCGGGGATGGTGCCACATTACCTGGACTATACACTGACAAACGTGATACTACAAAACTAAGCACTAGGACTGAGGAAAGGTGATTCCAAAAAGAAACAAATAAACTTTTTGTGTAGCTGGGAGATTAATTTACATTTTGTAATTGGATGAAGAGATTTGTAACTTGAACGTTCAAATGTTTTTCACCTGTTTTAACCACTCGCACCACTCTATAGTAGTGTGTTGTCTGTCAGTAAGTAGACACTAAAATTGCGTCATATAAGGGACGCTTAACATTGAAATTTATACTGTCGTGACTTCAGTCACATGTGCGCATGCCATGAA
>NW_013783473.1:0-991 GCF_000517525.1 Limulus polyphemus
TTACGCACTGAGGATCTAAAATGATCCAGAATAAACTCCCAACACTAGCGTACACGTTAGTAGAGGGTCTGAGGATAGTTAGGTCAAGATAAGTTCAAACATAACGTAACATAGTAGGAAGCGAGGTAATACATCATATATCTGGCTTTTTGAGTATGTGTAGATATTTATTGAGTCAAAAACTTAGCATGGACAGAAAACCTACATCAGACATGAAAATGGTGTACTGTTCTTACGAAGAACTTTGGCTATAGAAATAAACATATTTTCCTCTCTAAAGTTTGTTTAAAGTAAAATTTAGAGTTTATAGGGAAAATGAAAGATAGAATTTTGTAATTATTTCACAAATATACAATATAATAGCACTAGATTGGATCAGGAGCTTTCTTAAGCTTGGTAGAATACTGGGTTCGTTTTGAATAAACTACAAGATATAATAAAATGGAACGTGTGAATCTAAAAGTAAGTTAGAAGCTGAAATTTTATACAACCTAACAAAAGTAACAAGTTATCTGAACAACAACTCGTTTATCATATAAAGAAAGATAATTCTTATTCAACTGATAAACAATGAACACCAAATAGTAAAGTGGTACCTAACAAAACTAAAACTTTAATAAGTATGTATTAAATTATTATAAACAGTACAAAGGGTAAAATTAGTAAAGTTTGAATTGTTACTGTTCTGAATTACTTTCATCACTATAAATAAGACAAAAATATCTACTTACAGAGACCGGTACTATTTCTTTATTTTTATATTTAATAAATAAACTTTAATAGTCACCCAACATAACACACCAAAACTAAGAAACAGAGTTAGTTCACTAAGATGGCAAAAACTTTTACTCAAATTATATTTATTCTTATATGACAATATGTTCAAATTGTGCGCATGCTCACTACTTAATAAGTTTAGATGTATAAGTATACAAATGTATAACTTGTGTTTAACAGATGGGTTTTAATGTACGTGTTACCTATATTGTAC
>NW_013783474.1:0-978 GCF_000517525.1 Limulus polyphemus
CCCCTGCCTTAGTATTGTTCGTCCCGAACAATAGCCACTTACATTAAACCAATAGAAAGTTAACAATAACTTAATTAAAGGGACAGAATTTACACGATCCACTATGTCATATGGGCCTTCCCATGGAGAAGACAACTTAGGAGACTTCCCTTTGGTCTTCCTGGGATTATACAACCACACCTTGCCTCCTGGTACAAAGCTGACTTCAGTAGATCTCTTATCATAACATAGCTTCATGGAATCAGCAGACGTTTTCAAATTTGAATGCACTTGATGATGAATATCATCCATTCTTTCAGATAACACTTTCACGAACTCTGACACATTTTCAGGCAACTCTTCATAAGGTGAGCTAACAGATCCACTAGCAACCGAAGTTCCCGACCAAACATCAACTTTGCTGGAGTGTATCCAGTGGTTTCATGCTCTGCTGTTCTATAGGCCATCAACAGTGGAGGGAGTAAGACATCCCAGTCATCTTGGCGGCTAACACAAAACTTTGTCAATTCCTGTCCCAGTGTCCAATTGTACTTTTCTACCATCCCATCAGATTGTGGGTGAAGTGGCGTTGTTCTGGTCTTTCGTATGCCAAACATTCATGGAACACAGCTGATTCAAAGTTACAGCCTTGATCTGAATGCAGTTCGTATGGCATACCAAATTATGAAGAAGAAATCACTAATAGCCGAAGCTACAGTTGTAGCTTCCTGATTTGGTATTGCATATGCCTCAGGCCACTTGGTGAAATAATCCATCACCACACAAAAGTACTTGTTTCCAGCACGAGTTTGGGGAAGAGGACCAGCAATGTCGATGGCTACTCTTTCCATTGGTGCATCAACTTGATATAACTTCATTGGAGCACGTCCCTTATGCTTGGGTCCCCTTTTAGTACAACATGTACTGCATGTTCTGCACCATTCTTCCACATCTTGTCTCATACCTATCCAGTAAAATCTGTGTCGTAGGTGACTCAAT
>NW_013783475.1:0-689 GCF_000517525.1 Limulus polyphemus
TATTTCAATTCTTATTGAAGTTAGAGAGGAGTAACATTTCAATCCTTATTGAAGTTAGAGAGGAGTAACATTATTTCAATTCTTATTGAAGTTAGAGAGGAGTAACATTATTTCAATTCTTATTGAAGTTAGAGAGGAGTAACATTATTTCAATCCTTATTGAAGTTAGATAGAAGTAACATTATTTCAGAATCTATTTAAAATGATCTGCATCCTCTAGGCTTTCATCCAGGTGTTCTTTATAAATTACAAAACACATAGAGCAGAGGTACCCAGAATACCTACTGTATCCATCACTGGTATTTTTACTTACAAATTAAATAATAACCTAAACTCTTTAAAGGTTTCTCTTCTTCAGAAATACAATACATGACAGTTTTAGTTTTTCTAAACAAATTGGAGAAACTAGCTATCCTAAATCCATGGCAAGCTTTGACGTTGAATCCTTGTTTATAAATTTTCCATTTGACGAAACAGTTGAACTAGCAACAGACCTTATATATCAAGGTCACATTCCAGTCCGCCAAAAGATCTCTTCACAAAACTGCTAGAATCTGGATTCTCATTTTATTTCTAATATTGAAATCTATGATCAGGTAAATGTGGTCACGGACTCCTGCCTTGCACCAACACTATGAAACTTATTAATGTGGTCATGGACTTAGTGTTGGTGCAAGGCAGGGGCAAAC
>NW_013783476.1:0-1060 GCF_000517525.1 Limulus polyphemus
TGCTCCTACAAGTAACAAAAAGTGTTAAAGCGATGTAATTGAAAAGCCTCACATACCAGGTAATCACAATAGACAAAGAAAATATATCAAAATGGTGTATTTAAGTGTTTTACACTCACAAAAAGAAACCTATCATTCTATAGGTATTTGAAGATATTGTAGAATTCCGCCACAATTTAATTCTTCGTATTGTTAGCTGACATTAGGCAGCTGGTACATAATTCAATTATGTACTTCAATTCTATTCAATTATGTACCAGCTGCCTAGACCTCTCCGTGACCTATCTAGGCATTATCTTTGATAGGCATCTTACTTGGAAGCCATACCTATCTGCCCTTTCTGCTAAGGTTACTCGACGTATTTATCTCCTCCGTTCTCTCACTGGTACCTTCTGGGGCCCGAACCCTCCTCTTCTGCTATACACATACAAGACATTTATCAGACCCCGCTTAACCTATGGACATACAGCCTGGATATCTGCTTCTCTGACCTTCTACTCTCGTCTCCAGGTTTTGGAGCGCCATGCCCTCCGGCTCGCCTTTGGCGTCAAACTTCCTAGTCCCACTTCCGACCTTTATCGCCGTATCAACTTTCCTCACATTCTATTACACCTTCGACAGCTTCGCACTCGCTATGTTAATAAATGTTTTCGTGACCACAATCTCATCTTCTCCGATGTTCTCGCCACCACTGTACCCACTCCAAGAAGCATTTTTGCACCAGCTGATCACCTACTGAACCTCTATGTCATGTCCCTCCCAGCTGACAATCCCGACCACGTCGAGATGCCGATGTCCCCTCTTCCCCATTTATCTATCCTGATTCATAATACTCGATATACCTGTTGCTAGTTCCCAAACAATCTACATTATATGATACAGACTGGTTAGTGTTCACCCATATTTCTCCGGATTGTCTCCTCCATCTACAAATATCGCGTTTTCCACATTTTCCACCTCCTGTGATGACTTGCACGCTTACCCATCTATTATTCATTTTACCCATTTTTCTTTTTTCATCAATTGGCTGACGAGAGGGCGGTAGCCCTCTACCGGTCCC
>NW_013783477.1:0-925 GCF_000517525.1 Limulus polyphemus
CACCCTCTTATATATATACCAGACTACCCTATCTAGTAAATGCTAGGGCATTTATGAAGGAACAAGATACGTGGCGTCACACTAGTCATGTGACCTCGCTGACGCAACATCTTTTTCCTCCGACAACTGCTGTAATCTCTCTTGTTTATTTTGTTGTACGAGCTGCCACTGTTGCAGGTTTTCTTACCACTGTTGTTGTCTCTCTTCTTGTTTCTTTTCTCGTTCTTCTTGTTTCTTTTATTTTTCCTCCAACAACTGCTGTAATCTCTCTTCTTGTTTATTTTCTCTTTTCTCCAACCACTGCTGTAATTTCTCTTCTCGTTCTTCTTGTTTCTTTTGCTGTTCTTGTATTGTTACCATCAAATCTGCTAAGCTGTAGTTTGATTTGCCGCTTCTCGTTTCCATTTTTTTTTCTTTTCCATCCCACTACTGACACCAATTTGTTAGGTATCTGTTGGTTTGATAATTTCTGATATCTTCAATCCTGTTGGTTTTTCTCGTTGGCTTATATAGTAAAAAAGAGTGCGCTTCGAACAAAATTGAGTTTCCAGGAAAATTCGTTAACTATAGAGAATCTCAACGCGCATGCTCCCAGTGTCGCGTGACCTCCGCTGTCGTGACAGTACTTTACTATAAGCGTTAGAAACTTACTTCTGGAATAAACTGCATGAGATGTACGTGAATTTTATTATTTTTCTATCATAGCTTAAGTGATGCTGCATCGTATATCTATTTATTTCATTGATTATATTGAAAAATTAACTCAGATATATTTTCTAGGAAAGAAGTTTATTCACGATTGTTAGGGTTAAGAGCAAACAAGTGGTGAAAGCAAGGTGTTTTCATCAATTAGGCTTAGCACTTTGGACTGAAAGAGTTTGTGATTTTTATATTCTTTTGCATTTAAGTTTGTAGTTTTAAGTTC
>NW_013783478.1:0-662 GCF_000517525.1 Limulus polyphemus
AGTGTATCTATATACTACCTAGGTAATTCCTCAATAGTTTCTTTACATTTAGATGAAAACACAGCTTTGAACAAACACTTTATTCTTCCAAGATAATATGTTGTTCTCAAAACATTTACATTACAAGTGTTTGAAATAAGTGGTTTCTAGCTGCCTGAGACAACTCAAATTATTGTCAGACAACTCAACTGCACTGCTAAGTTGTCTGTTGGACAACCACAACAATGGCAGTCTAGGCATCTAGCCCATAATGTCACGTTCAGAGTACAATATAACTTACAAGTAATACGTCTGTGTGCACTGTGTTCTGATTTCTACAGGGATGTGATCATCAAGACTACACAAACTATTTATTAATAACTGTTTTTTATAATATCTGGAAAACCTGTCACAATTTACGATCAATAATAGATTGTTACTCAAAGAATTTTGCTAATGCAATGTTGATTTCCACCATTTATATTTTGCATGTTTTTGTACATTAGATTAGATACCATTTTTGATGCAAGTTGTAGATCACAATCGGCTAAGCAAGTTTCAATTTTTCACTTTAACTTTGTATCAAAGATGAGCAATCAAGACAAAGTAGGCATGAAGTCTTCTAAAAGAGAGGCCAATCATGAATACATAGTGCAGCTTACCTTTTGTTTATTACTAGTATT
>NW_013783479.1:0-960 GCF_000517525.1 Limulus polyphemus
GACAGGACTCAGTATTGTTAAATCTTGTGTATTCTTATTGACATTTCATAGTATTTTTAAATTTTTGTCTTCTTATTGACAGTACACAGTATCGTTAAATCTTATGACTTCTTATTGACAGTACACAGTATTGATAAATCCTGTATCTTCTTATTGATAGGACACAGTATTGATAAATCCTGTATCTTCTTATTGACAGGACACGGTAATGTTAAATCTTGTGTCTTCTTATTGACAGTACACATTATTGATAAATCCTGTATCTTCTTATTGACACGACACAGTACTGTTAAATCTTCTTGTGTCTTCTTATTGACAGTACACAGTATCGTTAAATCTTGTGTCTTCTTATTGAGAGTAAACGGTATTGATAAATCTTGTGTTTGCTTATTGACAGTACACAGTATTTGTAAATCTTGTTTTCTTATTGATAGTACACGGTATCGTTAAATCTTGTGTCTTCTAATTGACAGTACACAGTATTGATAAATCCTTTATCTTCTTATTGACAGAACACAGTATTGTTAAATCTTGTGTCTTCTAATTGACAGTACACAGTGTTGATAAATCCTGTATCTTCTTATTGACAGGACTCAGTATTTTTAAATTTTGTGTATTCTTATTCAGAGTACACAGTATCGTTAAATCTTGTGCCTTCTTATTGACAGTACATATTATTGATAAATCCTTTATATTCTTATTGACAGGACACAGTATTGTTAAATCTTGTGTCTTCTTATTGACAGTACACATTATTGATAAATCCTGTATGTTCTTATTGAAAGGACACAGTATTGTTAAATCTTGTGTCTTTTTACTGACAGTCCACAGTATCGTTAAATCTTGTGGCTTGTTATTGATAATACACAGTATCATTAAATCTTATGACTTTTTATGATAGTACACAGTATCGTTAAATCTTGTGTCTTCTTATTGACAGTACACAGTATTGATAAATCC
>NW_013783480.1:0-662 GCF_000517525.1 Limulus polyphemus
GGTGTTTTATATTGTATTATTTATAACCAATAGAATGCCAATTTTTAACCTATCAAATGATATATTATATTTTCTGTACATAGCATGATATATTTTGCCTTCAGTTTGAAATTTTTTCTCATTATATTCACATTGACAAACTTTGCTGGATTTTTAAAGGCTCTTATCTCATAGTTAGAAACCCAGATAAATTACGATAGTTATAGGATACTGTTTGTTTTGTACAATATATTATTCTGTGTTGCATTATTTAATGAAATAAAAAGTTTATTTTGCACAGTAGTGCCATTAGTATAAGAAAAAAATAAGTAAGCTTAAGTTTCATTGATAGTCTACAGTAAACAAATAAGAGGACCAATGCAATTACTTTATTTTATGTTTTTGTATGTATTCTTTATTATTATAAAAGTCACTAAAATCTAAAAATTAGGTTAGATTAAGTACGATAATGAAAAGAATAATAATAATAAATTTTTCACAAGGTATGCTTGAGAGCAGCTTGTGCATTATGTAATTCAATAGGGTAATGTGAGCTACACATTTAATGAGTGATTTACAATTTATGTGGCTGGTTTATTAATTAGGCACAGTGAAAAGGGCAATAAAACAATAACATTAAGTATAAACAGATGTATACTGTTACAAGCTTTAAGCTATTTAGG
>NW_013783481.1:0-661 GCF_000517525.1 Limulus polyphemus
CCTGATTCATTTAATTACGTAACATAGAGTTTAATATAAATGTAAGAATAATAGATTTGAAGGTGAAATAATAATGAGGACTGTAATGAAGCAGAGAATGCATTCAAAGTTAAAATGATAAGAGTAAGAACAAAATAAGAAACATTCAGTAAGTTTTGTTTATAGTCTTCTGATTTTAGCAAATGTTCTGTAAAAGTAAGTAATTATGAAATTCAGTTTCCAAATGAATCCACACATTACCTGCTTTCAATTCACATTTACTTGATGTTAATTCTCCTTTGAAAACACATTTCAATATAAAAATGTGGGGTCATTAAACTGAATAATAGTCAATCCATAAATTGAGTGTTAAATCATTTGTTACGACAGCGGAAATCACGTGACGCTGCTCACGCATGCGTGACTGAGTTTCTCGAATTATTAGGGAACTCCTCGAATTTTGTCGAAGCCTCTTTGTTAGTATATAAGCCTGGCGAGAAAAGCCAGCGGATGATGATGAATGTAAGACAGATAATTAAAGAAGCGAACAATGGTTACGGTGATATAAAGTGTGTGTTTGTACTCGTCGAGAGCGAAGTTATCGAGATTGTGAATCACTGTGATTTATAGCGTGTATTATAAAAGTTGTTAAGTTTAAAGTGACGAGAAACGTACTGACAGT
>NW_013783482.1:0-662 GCF_000517525.1 Limulus polyphemus
AGATTTGTAATATTTTGTTTCAGAGGATTGGAACTTTGAAATTCTGGGATTACAAACTGCTTTCATGAAATCTCTTGTTAAGATTTCGATCAATAATCTTGAGTAGAAGTTGTTGAAGTGAAAACAGGTTTATAAAAGTAAAATTTGAAATAAACAGATTCTCAGATAAGTGGAAAATTCAAAAGAATAGTAGTTATTCAAAAAGAGCAGCGTGGTAACATACTATTAGCTTGAAACACTCACAGCTTTAAACGTAGTCTAAATTGGAAAATATAGACTTAAAATAAGACCCAAAACTCGAGCGCTTTCGAACAGTTGACTATTCTTCTTCAGGAGAACAAAGGGTGACCTTTAGCCTGCGCAATGCAATATATAGTAGGACTTGTGACGTCATGTAAAACGGAAGACCCAGTTGAGTTGAATCTGGTGACCAGCCAATCCCAACTCAAGCCGTTAATCTCCCGGAAGGGAGAATTCGTTTGTAGAGTTATTAGTTAGTTTGGTTATTTTAAATTTCGCGTAAAGCTATACGAGGAATATCTGCGCTAGCCGTCCCTAATTTACCAGTGAGTGTAAGACTAGGGAGAAGGAAGCTAGTCATCACCACCCACCGCCAACTCTTGGGCTACTCTTTTACCAACGAATGATGGGATTGACCGTCA
>NW_013783483.1:0-662 GCF_000517525.1 Limulus polyphemus
CCTTCGGCAGCCTTTTCTTCACCTAAAGCTAGTGTTTTATTTGTAGACGTAGAAAAAGTAAAAGCAGCTAGGCCATTCAAGGTGAGCAAAATATTCCACATTTGTTTATAGATGACGTAATTTGAGACAACTCTAAATTTGGGGCAAACAACATACAAAAAAATTGCAGTTGGAAATGTTTCTTGCAATTTTGACTGCAAGCCGTTTAGAAGACAAACCGTTAGCGCCCTAATAACTCTGGGCAACCAACTTACTTTGACAGCCGTATTCGTGAATTAACTGTGTGACAGTATTGTGTAGTGTCAGCCGATTGATCTTCAGAGATATTCGTAAAACCCAAAAATATTTCAAGTATTACATGTCCGTCTGGAGTATAAGGAAAAACAGAACACAACTGACAAAAAATTACTCACATCAGTTTATTCATCAAGTATTACGGAAAAGAAATAAGTTTGACCGACATTCTTTTTTATTTCAACAACTAATACGCTGTACACGGACACTGTCAAGTCATTTTAATTATATTAAACACAAGCAAAAGTACCTGTCCCCATTGATGGGAAAATATTAAATTAATCTAGCAAAGTATCCGTCCCCAGTGACGGGAAAAGATTAAATTAATCTAGCAATAGTACCCGTCCCCAGTGACGGGAAAAGATTAA
>NW_013783484.1:0-662 GCF_000517525.1 Limulus polyphemus
TTTTAGGGCCCTGGAATGGCCAGGTGGTTAGGGCGCTCGACTCGCAATCTGAGGGTCGCGGGTTCGAATCCCCGTCACACCAAACATACTCGCCCTTTTCAGCCGTGGGGGCGTTATAATGTGACGGTCAATTCCACTATTCGTTGGTAAAAGAGTAGCCCAAGGGTTGGCGGTGGGTGGTGATGACTGGTTGCCTTCCCTCTAGTCTTACACTGCTAAATTAGGGACGGCTAGCGTAGATAGCTCTCGTGTAGCTTTGCGCGAAATTCAAAAACAAACAAACAATTGTTTTATTTAATTAATTCTTTATAGTTTCCTGTTCTCCTATTAAATGAATCATTTCTTTAGAAACTTGTCTCTATCGTTCTATCTTCTCATTTAATTCTCTTACATCATTGGTGGTTGCGGTTCCATTTATTAACCCTCGTTTCTGTCTGATACGCTATCTTTAATATATATTAATTCTAATAACAATTCACCTATCATGATATTGTCTAATCAACGTTTTATAGTTTTCAATGAGTCCTTATTTTTGTTAACCATAAGATAGCTGTTCCTCGATATCTCATGTGATGTAATGTCCTATCTTTCGTACTTTCTACATCAAAACTAACACGTGAGTATTTACGTCAACTGAATTCTCGAACGTTACTAACTCTAAC
>NW_013783485.1:0-1120 GCF_000517525.1 Limulus polyphemus
TTGAATCCAGATGACTGTACCAACCTCGGTACCTCTGTGCTGGACTTAACGTAGGATTCAAATTCGAGAGCTCTAGCCATTGCAACCTGCATGGTAGAGGGGTGTGCTTGCTTCACTTGTATCTTAAGTTGTGGACTGTCCAAGGCATCTACGAATTGATCCCTCAGCAACAACTTAAGGAGATCGGGTGGTGCAGTTGGGTAGGCCTTGTGTGCCATGCTTTCCAAGTCCTGTGCCAGCTCTTGCAGGCTCTCCCCTTTAGCACGGACTCTAGTCCTGAACCTAGCCTGTAGACTTCTGACTGATTCTGGGTTCCGTACCTGAGTTCCAGAACCTCTACGAGTGCTCTATAGCTGTGCCTGTCGGCTGCTGTCAACTGTCCAAGTACTTCCAGTGGTTGTCCCTTCAAGCTCGTTGCCAGATATACAGCTTTCTGCTCCTCTGTCCAACCATTCGTCTCTGCCAGTAACTCAAATTGTGCTCTATATGCTTCTCACGGTGCCTTCTCATCGAATTCCTGTGGCTTCCTACGCACTGGATCACTCCTATTACTGACATTCATATCTGGGATGTGACTTCTAACGGGACTGAATATGTCTGCATTAGGGTTTAGCTGCGGGCTCTGTAAGGGGCTTGCCATTGTCTGGGGCTGATTAAGTTTAGTTACACAAGGAGGATACATTGACCAACGTTAAAGAACGATTTGTTGTGTAATTTAATTCGCTTTTAAATTTACTGATGTTTTCCATTTGTACTTCTTGCCACTGTTGTTGACTTTTCTGCAACTGTTGGAGACTTTCTTCCTGTTTATTTTCTCGTTCTTCTTGTTTCTTTTCTTTTTCCTCCAACCACTGCTGTAATCTCTCTTCTTGTTTCTTTTCTTTTTCCTCCAACAACTGCTGTAATCTCTCTTCTTGTTTCTTTTCTTTTTTCTCCAACAACTGCTGTAATCTCTCTTTTGCTGTTCGAGCTGCCATTGTTGTAGGTTTTCTTGCCACTGCTGTAATCTTTCTTCTTGTTTCTTTTCTTTTTCTTCTAACAATTGCTGTAATCTCTCTTCTTGTTTCTTTTCTTTTTCTTCTAACAATTGCTGTAATATCTCTTCTTGTTTATTTTCTTT
>NW_013783486.1:0-1237 GCF_000517525.1 Limulus polyphemus
TATTACTGTATTCAACATATAGGCAATTTTATTGTAAAAAATGTATTTAAAGTTAATATTTGAAAAAAAAGATAAAGTGAATTATATGAAAGTGGCTGTTGTTTAAGTAGTAAGTTACTGGAAGCATTTATAAATGATGCTCCATTTTTAAAATTTTTTCAATATTAAACAAAGATTTAAAATCAAAAACTTGTAACTTTGTTGTTTCAATATACAGAATTTAAGAAGTACAAATACAGTGTGTGTATCAGTTTTAAGTTCTCATCAACATCAAGTATTAAACTATACAGACAAATCATTGATGATAAATAAAGTTGTTTTAACCAGGACAAAGCTGTAAATGTCCAGTTACATAATACTAATATGTTGCCTGGCTTATAAATGAATTTCACGTTCACCAATATCAGATTTTTAGAACAAAATATTTTCAATGTGATATTGTTGCTAAATAGATTATACTTTCTCACACTCTCTAATATGTTCATATGGTGAATGCCATATATATAGTTTTGCAGCAATATCAAATCATCTTAAAATACAAGATCAGTAAAGATAATGTCAAATATACTAGTAAAAATAACACCACTGGAAATCATAATATTTAGTCTGGCTAACAGCTATGGCTGATGCACAAGAAAATGCCCACTCACATATGAAAATTTAAAAAAATGTTTCCTTTGGTTTTCAATCTGATGTGCATGGAAATCTTGCATGGAAAACTTGACATAAAAACCAGTTGAAATACAAATAGAAAAAACAGAAGCAACAATATTAAAACATCTGTAGGATTGTCAAATGGACTTGTTTACTGATGTCAAAGGAACAACAAGAGATATTGAGGTTAGACAGCTGATGGCATTAAGGAGGGATTTGTGGATATGTTGGAACACTAGAATTTGATTCAAATCTCTCTAATCTCTCAAATCTCAAACAGGTTGATTCAAATCTCTCTAATTATCAAATCATACATCATGAGTCTACAAGGTGGAACTAACTACTTATTGGTTGACGAAAGATTTCTAAAATAACAGCAAACCATAAGAGCAGTTCTTGTCAATGATAATCAAGATGGTATCTTATGCTAAAAAACACTACCATTACTATATTTCAAATAATACACAGAGTGCTATACCAATTGAATGATTTTTACTGAGGTGTTAGGTATTGAGATTAATAGTTTAGTATCTTTATGTAGATTTAAACACAAACTTTTTGCTGCATTAAAATACATTTTTTT
>NW_013783487.1:0-840 GCF_000517525.1 Limulus polyphemus
AAATCTAGTGTCTTCTTATTCACAAAACAGAGTATTGTTAAATCTTGTGTCTTCTTATAAACAGTACATAAAATCGATCAATCATTTGGCTTGTCAGTAACGTTAAATCTTGTAGCGTTTTATAGACAGTACACATTATCGTTAAATCTTTTGGCTTGTTTGTGACAGCACACTGTATTGATAAATCTAGTGTCTTCTTATTCACAAAACAGAGTATTGTTAAATCTTGTGTCTTCTTATAAACAGTACATAGAATCGATCAATCATTTGGCTTGTCAGTAACGTTAAATCTTGTAGCGTTTTATAGACAGTACACATTATCGTTAAATCTTTTGGCTTGTTTGTGATAGTACACAGTATCGTTAAATCTTGTAGCGTTTTATAGACAGTACACATTATCCTTAGATCTTTTGGCTTGTTTGTGATAGTACACAGTATCGTTAAATCTTGTGGCTTCTTATAGACAATATACATTATCGTTAAATCTTTTGGCTTGTTTGTGATAGTACACTGTATCGTTAAATCTTGTGGCTCCTTATAAACAGTGCACAGTATTGTTAAAAATTGTGTCTTCTTATTGACAGTTCACAGTATTCTTAAATCAGGTGTTTTCTTATAGATAGTACACAGTATCGTTTAATCTTGTGGCTTGTTAGTGACAGTACACATTATAGTTAAATCTTGTGTCTTTTTATTGACAGTACACAGAATTGGTTAAATCTTGTTTATTCTTAGTGACAGTACACAGTATCGTTAAATCTTGAGTGTTCTTATTGAGAGTACACAATATCGTTACATCTAGTGTCTTCTTATTGATAGTACACAGTATCGTTAAATCTT
>NW_013783488.1:0-882 GCF_000517525.1 Limulus polyphemus
GTCATCACCACCCACCGCCAACTCTTGGGCTACTCTTTTACCAACGAATAGTGGGATTGACCGTCACACTATAACACCCCCACGGCTGAAAGGGCGAGCATGTTTGGTGGGACGGTGATTCGAACCCGCGACCCTCAGATTGCGAGTCGAGCGCCCTAACCACCTGGCTGTTAACGCAGATAGCCCTTTACACAAAATTCGACAAAGAATCATGTGTACTGGTAATGCTAGGCGTTCTATAATACAACTCGTGTGTGATTATCTTCGACTATTGATTTTGTAATAAACAAGGATACTGCTCACGTTACCTATTAATATAATATATAATTACAATATGTCAGCGATTCCCAAAATTTGGGGCACCCCCCCCCGCCCCAAGAAGAGAGGGGGGCGCGAAAGATTAGGGTAGAATCAATAATTGAATAATGCAAAATTAAGCATTTTAATGTATTTTTTATTAATGAAAATAATTAGTAATTACTATAACACATAACATTTTAACGGTGAGGAATCTTTCACTGTGAATGGCGTTGTTAATAACATGGGAGAAGATTGTCTTGTAGACAACGGTGAGGAATCTTTCACTGTGAATGACGTTGTTAATAACATGGGAGAAGATTGTCTTGTAGACAACGGTAAGGAGTCTTTCACTGTGGATGACGCTGTTAATAACATGGGAAAAAAGTGAGTGGCTTGTAGACAACGGTGAGGAGTCTTTCACTGTGAATCGCGTTGTTAATAACATGGGAAAAGATTGTCTTGTAGACAACGGTGAGGAATCTTTCACGTTGATTGGCGTTGTTAATAACATGGGAAAAAAGTGAGTGGCTTGTAGACAACGGCGAGGAGTTTTTCACTGTGAATCGTCGTTAGTTAATAACA
>NW_013783489.1:0-662 GCF_000517525.1 Limulus polyphemus
AATAGTGGGATTGACCGTCACATTATAACGCTCCCACGGCTGAAAGAGCGAGCATGTTTGGTGGGACGGGGATTCGAACCCTCAGATTACGAGTCGAGCGCCCTAACCACCTGGTCATGCCGATCAAAACATTCTGGTTTAGAGAATACAAATTAAGTTAATCTCCAGACGATCTGGTCGGTACTTTTTCCACGTACGGCGTCTGATGGCCATGGTTATGCATTGTTGTTGGATGTCGCAGTCTTTATTAGAATAACTTCTGTGAAGAAGTGCGGGGTCGATGTTGGACAACACATCGTTGGTCAAAACCACAAAAACCACATCGTTGGTCAAAACCACAAAAATCCATTAGAGCTTGAGAGGGGGAGGGACAAATATTTGTTCGGAAGGTGGGTGCGAGTCTCTTCTTTTCACTCGGAATATTTGTTCCTGATCAAGGAAACACGCTTTAGATAAGGCAGCAGGTTGTGTTATTGAGTCCATAGTGTCCAGGGGAATATTTGTTCCAGATCAAGGAAACACGCTTTAGATAAGGCAGCAGGTTGTGTTATTGAGTCCATAGTGTCCAGGGGAATATTTGTTCCAGATCAAGGAAACACGCTTTAGATAAGTTAGCAGGTTGTGTTATTGAGTCCATAGTGTCCAGGGGAGTATTTGTTCCT
>NW_013783490.1:0-662 GCF_000517525.1 Limulus polyphemus
ATATATCGATATGAATATTTAATCAGAAGTTTTTATTTACCATATATATATGTGTATCGTTGTGAATGTTTTACCAGAAGTTCTATTTACCATATATATATATATCGATGTGAATGTTTAAATAGAAGTTTTTATTTATTATATATATCGATGTGAATGTTTAAATAGAAGTTTTTATTTATTATATATATCGATGTGAATGTTTAATCAGAAGTTTTTATTTACCATATATATATATATCGATGTGAATATCTAATCACAAGTTTTTATTTACCATATACATGTCGTTGTGAATTTTCAATTACAAGTCTTTTTTTACCATATATATATATAAACCGCTTTCAATTTTTAATGAGCAGTTTTGATTTACCATATATATATGTATATATATTGATGTGAATGGTTAATCAGTTGTTTTTATTTACCATATATATATCGATGTGAATGTTTAATCAGAAGTGATATTTACCATATATATATATATATATATCGTTGCAATGGTTAATCAGACGTTTTTATTTGCCATATACATATATCGATGTGAATGTTTAATCAGAAGTTTTTATTTATCATATATATATATCGATGTGAATGTTTAATCAGTAGTTTTTTTTACCATATATATAGCGATGTGAATGATTAATCAGAAATTTTTATTTACA
>NW_013783491.1:0-662 GCF_000517525.1 Limulus polyphemus
TCCAATAAGAAGACACAAGATTTAACGATACTGTGTACTGTCAATAAGAAGAGACAATATTTGACGATAATGTGTACTGTCAGTAAGAAAACACAAGATTTAACAATAATGTGTCCTGTCAATATGAAGACACAAGATTTAACGATACTGTGTACTGTCAATAAGAAGACACAAGATTTAACAATACTGTGTACTGTCAATAAGAAGACACAAGATTTAACGATACTGTGTACTGTCAAAAAGAAGACACAAGATTTAAAGATATTGTGTACTTTCAATAAGAAGACACAAGATTTAACGATACTGTGTACTGTCAATAAGAAGACACAAGATTTAACGATACCGTGTACTGTCAATAAGAAGACACAAGATTTAACGATACTGTGTACTGTCAATAAGAAGACACAAGATTTAACGATACTGTGTACTGTCAATAAGAAGTCACACGATTTAACGATACTGTGTACTGTCAATAAGAAGACACAAGATTTAACGATATTGTGTACTGTCAATAAGAAGACACAAGATTTAACGATACTGTGTACTGTCAATAAGAAGACACAAGATTTAACAATACTGTGTACTGTAAGTAAGAAGACACAAGATTTAACGATATTGTGTACTGTCAATAAGAAGACACAAGATTTAACGATATGTACTGT
>NW_013783492.1:0-662 GCF_000517525.1 Limulus polyphemus
CTGGGTCTATAGTTACTAGTACATTTGTGGATTGGTAGCTGGGTCCATACTCAGTAATACACTTTAGATTGGTAGCTGGGTCGATAGTTACTAATACACTTGTGGATTGGTAGCTGGGTCTATAGTTACTAGTACATTTGTGGATTGGTAACTGGGTCCATACTCAGTAATACACTTTAGATTGGTAGCTAGGTCCATACTCAGTAATACACTTGAAAATCGGTAGCTGGGTCTATAGTTACTAGTACATTTGTTGACTGGTAGCTGGGTCTATAGTTACTAGTACACTTGTGGATCGGTAGCTGGGTCCATACTCAGTAATACACTTGTGGACTGGTAGCTGGGTCTATAGTTACTAATACACTTGTGGATCGGTAGCTGGGTCCATACTCAGTAATACACTTGTGGACTGGTAGCTGGGTCCAGAGTCAGTAATACACTTTAGATTGGTAGCTGGGTCTATAGTTACTAGTAAATTTGTGGACTGGTAGCTGGGTCTATAGTTACTAGTACATTTGTGGATTGGTAACTGGGTCCATACTCAGTAATACACTTGTAGATTGGTAGCTGGGTCTATAGTTACTAATACACTTGTAGATTGGTAGCTGGGTCTATAGTTACTAATACATTTGTGGACTGGTAGCTGGGTCTATAGTTAGTAA
>NW_013783493.1:0-1009 GCF_000517525.1 Limulus polyphemus
TTAGTCCAGAAGAAGGATGGGACCCAACGTTGCTGTGTGGACTTCACGGCTCTTAACAGCATAACCGTAGAAGACTCATACCCACTGCTAAGAATTGATGATACTCTTGATGCCCTAAGTGGAGCCAGGTGGTTTTCAACTCTGGACTTAAAGTCAGGTTTCCATCAAGTAAAAATGGCTGAAGCAGATAGACCCAAGACAGCATTTAGTTATGACCAAGGTCTCTGGCAATACCGAGTGATGTTATTCGGGCTCAGTAATGCTCCATCAACATTTGAGAGGCTGATGGAACGAGTATTGGAAGGCCTACAATGGAGGATAGCCCTAGTGTACCTGGACGATGTCATTGTATTTGCAACAACTTTTGACGAGGAAATGTCCTGGCTGGAGGAAGTATTCAAGCGTTTGAAAGCAGCAAATCTCAAACTCCATGTCATTTGTTCCAGAAAGAGGTGCTTTACTTAGGCCACATTGTAAGTGAGAAAGGTGTGCAAACTGATCCTGATAAGGTGAAAGCAGTGCGTGACTGGCCAACACCAGACAATGTGGGAGAGTTAAGAAGTTACTTATTACCCGAAGTTTTTGAAGGACTTTGCAACTATAGCTGCTCCACTACATGATTTGCCTCAAAAAGGCCAGAAGTTTGAATGGACAGTTTCTTGGAAAGAATGCTGGTTCAACGTCTTGCTTTAAAAGTGGAGCAGAGGCCAATTTTTCCTTCCAGATCCCTCACTGCCGTACATACTGGATTGTGATGCTAGTAATGTCAGAATTGGAGAAGTGTTGTCTCAGAAAGTGGGCGAAAACGAACATGTGGTGGCCTACTTCAGTAGGGTTTTGAGTAGACCAGAGAGGAACGACTGTGTAACATGGAGGGAACTCCTTGCTATAGTAAAGAGTCTGACATATTTCCACCCTTACCTCTATGGTGCAAGGTTTACCATTAGGACAGACCATGCTGCGTTATGCTGGTAAAGATCATTAAAGAACCCAGAGGGACAACTAGCAC
>NW_013783494.1:0-493 GCF_000517525.1 Limulus polyphemus
GTGGTGTGAGATTCCAATGATTGATGTCTGTTACTTTTTGTGTGTGAGTTCTGTGTTTGTAGCGCCAAGTGCCATACATAACCCAAAAACATCTGCTGCATGCTAATCTATCTCTGCACTGTTTCGAGCTGAATAATTAGGCATCGGGAGTATCGCATCTGATTTAAGGTATTCCAATCAGTTTTTGAGTAAATGTAAACTGTGGAAAGTGGAGTTTTTGAGTAAATGTAAACTGTGGAAAGTGGAGTCGGGTTGTTATTGCACGGGTTAGTATTTAAATGAAAGGATATTGGATCGTGATTGCTGCCTATGTCTTCGTTCACACGAAAATTATGTGTATATTTTATAAATGTGCACGTGATTATTACTAAGTCTAGTATGTCTTGTGAGACGTTATGAAACGTGTGCGTTGGGGTAGCGTCATTGATTAACATCAGATTATTATTTTCGAATAGAGAATGTACGATTTTTCCATTGGCGTTAGTTTATCGGC
>NW_013783495.1:0-662 GCF_000517525.1 Limulus polyphemus
GGCATGATGTTGTAATTATAACTGTATTTTATATAACAAGTGAATACACGGGGTCTTTATGAGCTTATGATGTATTGTACAATGACATACTGTTGTAATGATAACAGTATTTTATATGACAAGTGAATACACCTGGACTTTATGACCTTAAGATGTGTTCATGTTTGGGATGCGGTTGTAAATATAACTGTATTTGATATTACAAGTGAATACACGGAACTTTATGACGTTATGATGTATTATACAATGACGTGCTGTTGTAATTAAAACAGTATATTATATATCAAGTGAATACTCGGGGTCTTCATGACCTTATGATTTTTTGAAGATTGGCATGATTTTGGAATTATAACTCTATCTTATACAACAAGTGAATACATGGGGTCTTTATGACTTTATGATGTATAGTGCAATGACGTGCTGTTGTAATTATAAATGTATTTTATTTAACAAGTGAATACACGGAATCTTTATGACCTTATGATGTTTAAGTTTGGCATGATGTTGTAATTATAACTGTATTTTATATAACAAGTGAATAAACGGGGTCTTTATGAGCTTATGATGTATTGAAGTTTGGCATGATGTTGTAATTATAACTCTATTTTATATAACAAGTGAATACACGGGGTCTTTATGACCTTATGATGTATTGTGCAATG
>NW_013783496.1:0-1429 GCF_000517525.1 Limulus polyphemus
GTATGTAGATTGTTTTATTCACTTAAATATATTTTTTCCCCTCATAATTCATTGTATTCATGAAAAATCATATAATCCACCAAAATAGTTATCAGAAAACACTTAAGTACACAATTTCAGAAAGTAGTAATTAAAAAAAAAAAAGACATATCTGCTAAAGAAAGAAAGCTAGAAAGCATACTTGTAAAGTTTGCACATACTTGTACCTGTAAATTTGAAATTCTTGCTTCCGATCACATCAGGCTAGGGCTGGGGAATTTCAGTAGGCACTATTTTCAAGAATTTTTTGAATATAAATTATCTGTACTTCTGTAGTCCAAAGAGTAATGTTTTGTATTTGAACTTCACTTGAGATTTCTATATTCCAAAGAGTAGTGTTTTGTATTTGAACTTCACTTGAGATTTCTGTATTCCAAAGAGTAGTGTTTTGTATTTGAACTTCACTTGAGATTTCTATATTCCAAAGAGTAATGTTTTATATTTGAACTTCACTTGAGATTTCTGTATGTCATGCAGTGTTAGGGACTTACACCACATTAGTACAAATTGCAATGTTAGGTGTCCCTTACGCGATGTCATTTTAATGTCTACTGACTGACTGACAGACAACTGCATAGTGGTGTGAGTGGTTAAAACAGGGGAAATTATAATTTATTGGACATGAATACATGTGAATGATATAGAAGTAACTGCTGTTCTCTGTGTAATTAAAACTAAATGTCGAGTAACAATAAATGTTTTATCCTATTAGTTAGGGATATATGTTGTGAATGATTATAATAAAAAATCTACATATATTTTACTACATAAAAAGTAATTACTGAAGACCTTGAGCCAAAGATATTTCAAGTTCAACATAATTGATTTTGAAAATATTGATAAAAAAATTTCATTTAACAAAAACTAATATTATGTCTATATCAGAGCAGTGTGTTTAGGTTTCATTTTGCATCTGTTAATTTTGATGAAGATTACTGAATTTGAGTGAAGTTCAAATACAAAACATTACTCTTTGGAATATAGAAATCTCAAGTGAAGTTCAAATACAAAACATTACTCTTTGGAATACAGAAATCTCAAGTGAAATTCAAATATAAAACATTACTCTTTGGAATATAGAAATCTCAAGTGAAGTTCAAATACAAAACATTACTCTTTGGAATATGGAACTTCAAAAGCAAGAAATAAAAATATTTGTTACTTCTAATTTTGATTTTATTTACTCTTGAAACAGAACACTTTTAAAGAACCTGCAGTAGTACATCTAGTAGGATATTATATTTTTGTCTTGTTAATAAAACTTAAAATAAACGAGGTCACATAAACTTACAGTGTTGACAGTGCTGCAACCAAGAAAACCTATGAAAGCTGCTTTAATGTTTTAGAATTTTTTCTTCAGTGTTTTATATATATATATATATATATATAT
>NW_013783497.1:0-1818 GCF_000517525.1 Limulus polyphemus
TTGTGAGCTTTTGTTTAATAACTGTAATACAAGATATCTGTTATTGTTACAATTGTTGCCTAGATACCCATTTTAAAGCAGTGTTCCACAATTAAACACATTTTTAATGCTCAGTACACTGTTACCCAATGAAGGTTCCTATAAAAGGGCTGAAAGCTCGCAATTAAAAGTATTTTAACACAGAGAAAAGTCGTATATAATTCTCCATATTCATTTACCTAAACAACAGTATAATATACTATTTAGCAGTAAAGGAAATACACATTCATTTTGGAAAAGAGAAAACAAAGGAAAGAATAGCTAGCTATAGATTTGAAAAGTAGATATGCACAAGAAGCCCTCTCACTTATACTGAGTTTTTCCACTTTACAAAAATTGACGTTATGTAGCAACCCAAAATTGAAACACTGTAAGGCTTAGGACACATATAAAGGACACCATGATCAAATGCAAAAGTTTTCCTATGTATTCAGTCTACTGAAGTTGAAGGCATATCTGGAGAGTCTAAAACAAAAAAACGTTTGTTCACACAATCGTGCTGAACAGAATAACGATGGAAAAGAATGAAGCTGAAAAACTAGAAGATGTAAGTTATAAGGCTAAAATGCCTTGTATCACCAGGAAATCAACTATATCAGAATATGTAAACAAACTGAGTTTCAAGGCAGGCTTTTGTATGTGCTCAGCATCCTCTTTCACAAGTCTATCAGTCATTTATCTCAGAGATTTTTGGCAAGAAATACAATCATTTAAAGATTAGTTTTTGTGTGTGTGAATCTTCCACGTCATAAATTACAAGTTAAACCTTAATTATTAAACACCTGCTTAGGTGGGTTGTAAAGAAAAATCTCTGCAAAAGATGATAAAACTGGCTACCCTGTCAAATTGTTTTTCCACCAAATTAGTGAATTGGATGGTGAAATAGTCCTATTTAGATTTCTAAAAAATTCGAGTTTTTCTTTCCAACTAATACGTTTTGTTGTTGGCCAGATAATATTAGCTGAATGCGTGATATCAACTAATTAGTTTTGTACTTTAGTATTCCATTTTTGGAATTTTAAAATTAATGAGAATAAAAAAAAAACTCCAACAGTTATAATATATGAGAAAATAGCCACAAGTGTATTTTTAAGATATTTAATTAAATCAAATGAAAACATTTTATTAGAACAAAAACGTTTGAGGGACAAGTTTAATTTGCTCCTAAATGTCACATACATTTGGAAACCACTCTCTAAGACATTTGAACCTTCTCATCATACAACAATACCAACTTTAGAAACCATGAAAGCAATATCAACTTTAGTATCAGGATACTGGAAACTGTTGACTCTAATAAACTGTGTTTTGTGGAAATTTTACCTATAAACAAAACACTTTTGATTTTGAAAGACATTTTTCTGCTAATTTCAAAGAATAACAAAAAAAGGTAATGTGTGTTTTGTTTCTCAAAAATAAATTTTTACACAGCTACATAGTTTTGAAAATGCAAAAGAACATTTTTTCTTCCGGAATTACATTAAATCTAAGTCAGAAAATGATAAAATATTAATTCTAAGATTTTTTGAGTCAACATTGTTGAAATATACTAAGAATTGACATGTAAGAAGTTGAAAAACTCCAGAGAAACACTGCCCCCAGTCTTCTTACTTTTAATTCTACCTGAAAATATATTATTATGACGGCGGGGGTCACGTGACGCTAGTAATACGTCATATTCTCGAAGGTTCGTGAAGTCTCTTGAGAGGCTACTAGATATGCAGTAGTCTTGTGTATATAAGCCGCCAAGAAGTGACGGCAAAAAGGTAATGTAATGTG
>NW_013783498.1:0-950 GCF_000517525.1 Limulus polyphemus
AAGTTTGTAAAGCGCACCAACCTAGCTATAACGATTGTGAAACTTTTAAATTGAAGTTTAATTCATCCAATAATCTAAGAAATAATTCATAAGGTTTATAGTATAACTCCAAATAGCATTTTTCCCGAATACTTTATCGTAGTTGAAACCAGATTTGGAAATAGCTATGTAATACACATTTTCACCGTTGTTAACGAGCTCTCAGTTTTTATTTGTTTGCTTAGGACTGAAATAATCTGACAAGTTATTGCTTCTTTTGTGCTTTCTTTATGAAAAACATTATCGTTGAAAAAGGTCCGTTTCTAATTAGGTGGCATAGATTGAAACATGGCCGTTACTATTTCATAGTGAGTTAACTAAGTAATATTTTACATGGAAAATATTAGTTTTTACAAACTAGGGAAGTTATTTTCACGAAATGATTTACAGAAAAATTAGTAAAATTTTATAATTGTCTAAAGTTAGTATTTATTTATTTCTCGATTTGAAGAAAATAATAAGAATGTGTATTTTTATGGGGTTTGAGTCCGTTTTACTTCACCATGTAGTACCCTAAATTAATTTAGATTACTATATGGTGAAGTGTATATAATATTTATGGTGTTTGAGTCTGTTTTACTTCACCATGTAGTACCCTAAATTAATTAGATTACTATATGATGAAGTGTATATAATATTTATGGTGTTTGAGTCTGTTTTACTTCACCATGTAGGTAACCTAAATTAACTTAGATTACTATATGATGAAGTGTATATAATATTTATGGTGTTTGAGTCTGTTTTACTTCACCATATAGTACCCTAAATTAACCTAGGTTACTATATGATGAAGTGTATATAATATTTATGGTGTTTGAGTCTGTTTTACTTCACCATATAGTAACCTAAATTAACTTAGGTTACTATATGATGAAGTGTATATAATATTTATAGTGTTTGAGTCCGTTTTA
>NW_013783499.1:0-662 GCF_000517525.1 Limulus polyphemus
CTACTTACTACCGAGAAAGTGTGTAGTTAACTTCAACAAAATGACATTTGGAAACGACAAAGGCCAAATTCTGGTAAGTGTTAAAAGAGAGGTTGAACTAACTAGGTGTCATCAAGCTGAAATCAAAATGACTGAAAGAGTTGACGGTGGTGAAGTGGAACCAAATATAGATATCAAAGCAGAACAGGAGAATGACCAAGATTTGAAGCCAATAATTGATTTTCTACAAGCAAGTGTTTTGCACCTGCTTGGGAGAAGGTGTCTAGCTTAAGACCTGTGACAAAGAACTATTGGGCACAAGGGGACTAATTGAAGCTTGAAGATGGTTTTCTTCTCTGGAGATGGGAAACTGCAGATAAGAAAGTGACGACCTGGCAAACGGTTATACCTAGAAAGTTACGGGAAGTTGTGCTGCGTCAATCCCATGATACTGTAACAGGAGGACATCTCGGAGTTAAGAAAACATTGAGTCACCTACGACACATATTTTATTGGATATGTATGAGGCAGGATGTGGAAGAATGGTGCTAAAGGAAGCCCAAGCATAAGGACGTGCTCCAATGAAGTTATATCAAGTTGGTGCACCAATGGAAAGAGTAGCCGTTGACATTGCTGGTCCTTTGCCCCCAACTCGTGCTGGAAACAGGTACATTTTTGTGGTG
>NW_013783500.1:0-788 GCF_000517525.1 Limulus polyphemus
TCAGTTTTATGTTAATAATATTCAAATAATCCAAATTTATAATAATTTAATTGACTAACAATCATTTTCCGATAAGAACTTAACCTATCAAATTATACTCAAAATGTTCATTTAGCCACATTTACAGTGTATTCTTTGGTCACGTCATCGACAGTACTACGGCAGCCTCCCTCTTCGAGACCGACGTCATCACCGTGTTTATCAAAAAACAACCGTGCTCTTACTTTAATCCGTTACCGAACTCAACGAGCCAACCTGTAAATGAAAGAAAAGAAAACATAATTTAAATCTTATAAATGTAAATAAGTGTCTGATATTCCCCAGAATGCATAAAAGTGAACCTTTTTTTCTACATTTTCTGGTTGACCATCCCCCTCCATGTTGCAGTGCGTCCACAAAACGTTTCCCGATTTGGCACCTCTCACTGTTAAAAATGTCTTCTATATACCAATATGCACTGCAGAAATTAAATTGTTTGTTTGAAGTTAAGTACAAAGCACAACAATGGACTATTTGTGCACTGCCCACCACGGGTATCAATTCTTGAATTCTTCTCAACGTGGGTGGGGTAGCATTCTGTGTATTTACCTCACCCCTCTTTGAACGGTTTAGACACACGTTGTTTAATGCTACAGTAAACTTAAATTGGGTTTTCAGCACTTGTGTTATCATATATAAGAACTAATACATGTGTAAATTACAATACATTTTTAAATCACGAATAATAAAATGTAAATAATAATTAATCATTTTGATTTTGCAAGAAGAGTAAGAGTAGAGCTGGAAAA
>NW_013783501.1:0-661 GCF_000517525.1 Limulus polyphemus
AAGACGCGAGATTTAACGAATGTGTGTTTTATCAATAAGAAGACACGAGATTTAACGATACTGTGTACTATCAATAAGAAGACACGAGATTTAACGATAGTGTGTTTTATCAATAAGAAGACACGATATTTAACGATAGTTTGTTTTATCAATAAGAAGACACGAGATTTAACGACACTGTGTACTGTCAATAAGAAGACATTAGATTTTACGATACTGTGTAATGTCAATAAGAAGACATAAAAATTTAACAATACTGTGTACTGTGTATATGAAGACACAAGATTTAACCATACTGTGTACTATCAATAGCAAGCTATAATTTTTAACGATACTGTGTACTGCCAATAAGAATAAACCAGATTTAACAATACTGTGTGCTGTCAATAAGTAGACACAATATCTAACAATACTTTGTACTGTCAATAAAATCACACAAGATTTAACAATACTGTGTACAGTCAATTAGAAGACACAAGATTTAACGATACTGTGTACTATCAATAAGAAAACACAAGATTTAACAATACTGTGTAGTGTCAATATGAAGACACAAGATTTAACGATACAGTGTAATATCAATAGCAAGCTATAAGATTTAAAGATACTGTGTACTATCAATAAATTGGCTCAAGATTTAACGATACTGTGTACTATCAAT
>NW_013783502.1:0-1224 GCF_000517525.1 Limulus polyphemus
TTCAAAGTATTTTTTCTCCATCTATTTAGAAATAACTGCACTTCCAAGTATTTTTCCTTATTATTTGTTTCTCCATCTATTAAGAAATAAATGAACTTCCATATATTTCTCTCCATCTATTGAGAGATAACTGAACTTCCAAGTATTTTTTCATAATTTTTTTCCATCTATTGAGATAACTGAACTTCGAAGTATTTTTCTCTTACTTTTTGTTTCTTCATCTATTGACAGATAACTGAACTTTTAAGTATTTTTTCTCCATCTATTGAAATATAACTGAACTTCCAAGTATTTTTCTCTTAATTTTTTCTCCATCTATTAAGAGATAACTGAGCATCCAATTATTTTTTCTTAATTTTTTCTCCATATATTGAGAGGTAATTGACTTTCGAAGTATTTTTGCTTATTTGCTTCAACATCTATTGAGAGATAACTGAACTTCCAAGTATTTTTTCTCCATCTGTTGAGAGATAACTGAACTTTCAAGTATTTTTCTTATTATTTGTTTCTCTATCTATTGAGAGATAACTGACTTCAATATATTTTTCTTTATTTTTTCTCAATCTATTGAGATATAACTGAAATTCCATGAATTATTTCTCCATCTATTGAGAAATAAGTGAACTTCAAAGTATTTTTTCTTAATTTCTTTTCTCCATCTGTTGAGAGATAACTGAACTTCCAAGTATTTTTCCTTATTATTTGTTTCTCCATCTATTGAGAGACAAGTGAACTTCCAAGTATTTTTTCTCCATCTGTTGAGAGATAACTGAACTTCCAAGTATTTTTTATTAATTTTTTCTCCATCTATTGAGAGATAACTGAACTTTTAAGTATTTTCCTTATTATTTGTTTCTCCATCTATTGAGAAATAAGTGAGCATCCAAGTATTTTTCTCCATCTGTTGAGAGATAACTGAACTTCCAAGTATTTTTCTCTTAATTTTTTCTCCACCTATTGAGAGATAACTGAAATTCCAAGTATTTTTATTAATTTTTTCTCCATCTATTGAGAGATAACTGAAATTTCAAGTATTTTCCTTATTATTCGTTTCTCCATCTATTGAGAGATAACTGAACTTCCAAGTATTTTTCTCTTAATTTTTTCTCCACCTATTGAGAGATAACTGAAATTCCAAGTATTTTTTATTAATTTTCTCTCCACCTATTGAGAGATAACTGAACTTAGAAGTATTTTTTCTTGATTTTTTCTCAATCAATTAAG
>NW_013783503.1:0-689 GCF_000517525.1 Limulus polyphemus
GGCAAGAGAAATAGCATATAACTCGGCAGTGAACACAGAAACTGTAGAGGGGATCCTGCGAGCAACTACGAGGCACAGCAAACCATGGCAGAACCTACAAAGTCACCTGATTTCGAACCATCCGTGTAAATGGGAAGAGAGGAATGGTTCGAAAGATGTTCAGCAAAAAGAAGACGGTACTTCCAATCGGGAGTATTCGCCTTCCCCAGATGACCCAAGGAAAGGTCACAGGATGGGCTGGTAATAAGCCATGGTGGAATGAGCTGGTCATTGGGGACAGCAATGTCATCCAATGCCAGACCCAATTCAGCCAGTAATGCCCGGATACGAAGGCCAAATGGATGAATAGCAGACCGTCTGTTCTGAAAGAGCATTGCCCACCGAGGAAGAAAAACACAATACCAGGTGGGATGCTGTGGTAAGGATCGAAGCTTAGTAACATATTGTAAAGAAAGTTGCAAACGACGAAGGTGAAGAGGAGGTTCGTGGGACTCAGTGTACAAACTCTGGACTGGAGAAGTGCGAAAAGCACAGGTGCAGAGCCGAAGCCCCAGATGGTGAATGGGGTCCAGCATCTTCAGGGTCGAGGTCCTGGCAGAACCATAGACCAAAGACCCATAGTCCAGTTTGGATCGAATCAAAGCACGATAGATCCTGGGCATATCGATGTTCTGCGGTTCCCCAAGAGC
>NW_013783504.1:0-973 GCF_000517525.1 Limulus polyphemus
GAAACTTTCATGACAACTACACATTCACATCTAAAGTTTTGTCCTGGTCTTAGCAACTGAATTTGTTATCATGAGAAGTAAAGATTCACATCTAAAAGTTTGTCCCAGTTTTAGCAGCTGAATTTGTTACGATGGAACTATCATAAACTACTGGTTCACATCTAAAGTTTTTTCCTTGTATAAGCAGATGAATTTGATCTCACAGAAATTTTCGTGACAAATAATTGTCATATTTAAAGCTTAGCTTTAGTCTTAGCAGCTGAATTGTTTACCAAAAGACTACCATGACAGCTTACGTCCATATCTAATGCTTTAACCCTAGCATAGCTGTTGAATTTGTTACTACGGAAATTATAATGTCAACTACAGATTCACATATAAAGTTTTGTCCTGATGTTAGCAGATGAATCTGTTACCAAGGTATTAGCATGACAACTACATGTTCACATCTAAAGCTTTTTCCAAGTCTTTGCTGCTGAATTTGTTATCACAGAAGTTGCCATGACAATTAGAGATTCACATCTAGAACTTGTTACCAATCTTAAGAGTAAAATTTGTTACCACAGAAATTATTAAGTGAACTACTTGTTCGTATCATATGCTTTGCTCTGTTCTTAGGAACTGAATTTGTTACCAGCGGACCAATTATGACGACTACACGTCTGGTCATAGTAATTTAATATGTTACCAGGGAAACAATTATGACAGTTATACATTATCATCTAAAGCTTTGTCCTGGTCATAGTAATTTAATATGTTACCAGGGAAACAATTATGACAGTTATACATTCTCATCTAAAGCTTTGTCCTGGTCTTAGCAGCTGAATTTGTTGCTATTGGCATTACTATCCTGACAACTACCCGTTTACAGTCATATCTAAACCTTTGTCCTGGTCTTGGCAGGTGAATTTAGATATGACTATAAACGGGTAGTTGTCAGGATAGTAATGCCAATAGCAACAAACCTTTGTCC
>NW_013783505.1:0-663 GCF_000517525.1 Limulus polyphemus
AATATATATATATATATATAGGTCATTCACAATTTTATGCATAATTTTAATGCCCCATAAAAAAACATTTTTCTAACTAATTAGCGTAGGAAGATTGGTTTCAAAATTTAAACAGTCATTTACTTTAATTGTTATAAAAAGACTCGTGTCTAATAATTTAGATACTTTTTTTTACTTTATTAATACAGATAAGAGTCTAGACGATCGAGTACGTTATTATCATATAAAGATAGGTATCTACGAATGTAGACGATCGTGTACTTTATTTTTACTGTAAAATAATTTTCCAACACTCTATAGATGCTTAATTGTTGAGGTAAAATTACGGTTAAGCAAGTGAATAACATCCTTATCTTAAAATATGAAATAGTAATATCAACTGGCCTGAAGTTACCTTTTGCTAATCGCCTGAACGTCACCTTTTATTCGTCCCCTGCGAACAAAAGATAAATTACAAGTTAGTAAGAAAACTAACAGCAAGAAAACTCAGCAAACAAATGACGACAGCAAGTTAACATGGCGAATCAATAAGAAATAATTAACTGTAAGAGCATGGTGAGCCAACGAGGACTAACCCACTGTATGACAACAAATCAACATGATCCACAGAAGGAAAGTAACCCACTGTATGACAACAAATCAACATGGTCCACAGAAGGAAAG
>NW_013783506.1:0-1244 GCF_000517525.1 Limulus polyphemus
TAGTTTTAATTGTTTTCAATTCGAAATCTAGTTGAGATTTTGAACAGATAACTAGAGCACGATGGACTAAAGTAGCAATAATGTTCGTTTTGCGACTTTTGGGACTGAAAAATTTCCATCGTGTGTATTGTCCTGTAAAGATAGGTTTTCTGTATATACTGTGAGAAAACGAAAGTCATCTTTTTCAACTGAAACGTCTAGGAACGTAAAGAGTTAGGTTGTTCCTTTTCGAAAGTAAACTTTGTGAGCCGAGTGCAACGAGTTGAGGTCTTGTAAGAAACACTCACATTCCTGCTCAGTTTTAAAAATGGCAAATGTGTCGTCTACATAGCGGAAGTAAACAGCAGGTCTGGTAACTTTGTTGAATAGTTCTTTTTCATGGAAACCAACGAAAATATTGGCTAAAGCAGGTCCAAGAGGAGAACCCATGGCGACTCTGTTAATCTGTTGATACACGATGTCATTAAAGCTGAATTCCAACGAACGTGTCGCAGTATTCATCAGTTCAATAAACAGGTCCTTAGGTATTGGAGGGCACTGAACTTCTCCACCATACAAAGTATCTGTACAAATTTTGATGATTTCTTCCAGGTGTGGCCGGCATGGCCAGGTGGTTAGGACGCTCGATTCGCAATATGCGGGTCGCGGGTTCGCATCCCCGTCCACCAAACATGCTCGCTCTTTCAGCCGTGGGGGGCGTTATAATGTGACGGTCAATCCCACTATTCGTTGGTAAAAGAGTAGCCCAAGAGTTGGCGGTGGGTGGTGATGACTAGCTGCCTTCCCTCTAGTCTTACACTGCTAAATTAGGGACGGCTAGCGCAGATAGCCCTCGTGTAGCTTTGCGCGAAATTCAAAAACAAACAAACAAACAGTACATTAAATAATAAATCGTTTTCCAAACATAGTTATACCTGACAAAAACCGCTAAACTGAAGAACAAAATCAAAGTGGCCACTTAAAACACTTTATAGTAGCTCAGTATGTAGCTAAAGAAAAAGCAAAGCTTTTCAAAACAGAAAAAAATAATATTTTCTCAATGCGATCGCTTGGTAAAATACTTACTGTAAAACATATACCGAATAGCACAAAGCAGGCTTATAAATGATTCAGTAGCGACAAAGAAAAGATCAGAAAGAGAGATTGGTCTTCATATTTACATAAAAATACCCCCTCCCCCAAACTTCTAACAGTGATGGGCATGAACAGACTTTTCTTGATCCCTTCATAGAAGAGGAAAATAA
>NW_013783507.1:0-1106 GCF_000517525.1 Limulus polyphemus
AGTGTCAAGTGAATATTGTTGTGGCAAGTGGATATTGTTGTGTCAAGTGAATATTGTTGTGTCAAGTGAATATTGTACTGTCAAGTGAATATTGTGTCAAGTGAATATTGTAATGTCAAGTGAATATTGTGTCAAGTGGATATTGTAGTGTCAAGTGGACATTGTTGTGTCAAATGGATATTGTTGTGTCAAGTGGATATTGTTGTGGCAAGTGAATATTGTTGTGTCAAGTGGATATTGTGTCAAGTGAATATTGTTGTGTCAAGTGGATATTGTGTCAAGTGGATATTGTAGTGTCAAGTGGATATTGTTGTGTCAAGTGGATATTATAGTGTCAAGTGGATATTGTTGTGTCAATTGGATATTGTAGTGTCAAGTGGATATTGTAGTGTCAAGTGGATATTGTAGTGTCAAGTGGATATTGTTGTGTCAAGTGGATATTGTAATGTCAAGTGGATATTGTTGTGTAAAGTGAATATTGTAATGTCAAGTGAATATTGTGTCAAGTGGATATTGTAGTGTCAAGTGGATATTGTTGTGTCAAGTGGATATTGTAATGTCAAGTGGATATTGTAGTGTCAAGTGAATATTGTTGTGTCAAGTGGATATTGTAGTGTCAAGTGGATATTGTAGTGTCAAGTGGATATTGTTGTGTCAAGTGGATATCGTAGTGTCAAGTGAATATCGTAGTGTCAAGTGGATATTGTAGTGTCAAGTGGATATTGTAGTGTCAAGTGAATATTGTTGTGTCAAGTGGATATTGTTGTGTCAAGTGGATATTGTAATGTCAAGTGGATATTGTTGTGTCAAGTGAATATTGTTGTGTCAAGTGGATATTGTAATGTCAAGTGAATATTGTGTCAAGTGAATATTGTAATGTCAAGTGAATATTGTGTCAAGTGAATATTGTGTTAAGTGAATATTGTGTTAAGTGAATATTGTTGTGTCAAATGAATATTGTTGTGTCAAGTGGATATTGTAATGTCAAGTGGATATTGTAGTGTCAAATGAATATTGTTGTGTCAAGTGAATATTGTAATGTCAAGTGGATATTGTAGTGTCAAGTGGATATTGTAGTGTCAAGTGGATATTGTTGTGTCAAGTTG
>NW_013783508.1:0-433 GCF_000517525.1 Limulus polyphemus
TGTTATTTGGTATAACAACTCCACGAACAGGTAGGTGTAACTCTAGTTACCGAATTTATAACCAACCATAATTCATCTTTAGCCTTACTTGGTACAGCTACTCCACGAACACGTAGGTGTAACTATAGTTACCGAATGTGTAAACCCATACTCATCTTTAGCGTTATTTGGTACAACAACTCCACGAACACATAGGTGTAACTCTAGTTACCAGATTTATAACCACCATACTTATCTTGAGCTTTACTTGGTACAACTAATTTATGAACACTTAGGTGTAACTCTAGTTACCGAATTTATAACCACCATACTCATCTTTAGCCTTACTTGTTACAACGACACTATCAACAACTAGGTGTAACTTTAGTTACAGAATTTATAACCACCATACTCATCTTTAGCCTTACTTGGTACAACTACTTCATGTACACAT
>NW_013783509.1:0-662 GCF_000517525.1 Limulus polyphemus
TACACGTCCACATGTGGCACGTTTGACGCCACACAAGATTATGGAGTTGAGTTGGGAAGTTCTCCCCCACGCACCATATTGTCCAGATATGGCACCTTCAGATTACCATCTTTTTCATTCACTACAACACCATCTTAATGGGAAAACATATGCAAATATGGAAGGTGTTAAAGAGGACATCGACATGTTTTTTTGCTTCAAAGACAAGTGATTTCATTAATCATGGCATTAACAACCTGATTGTAAAACAGAAAAGCATCATCGATAAGAATGGAGACTATTTCATTTAATAAATGTTTTAATTTGATATATAAGTTGTTCGAGTTTTTCATCTAAAAACAAGGACATTAATTTCTTGACGACCTAATATTTGACACAGTCACTGCTAATGATTGCTATGAGGTCAGCATTCTGGTCAAACATCCTAAGTCCACTGACCACAGATCGAAAACAAATGTATAACACTTGAAAGGTTTTTGATTTCCATAGTTGAAGATAGCTTTGATATACGGAAATATCTGTTATCTGAGTTCTTGCACATACCTTAAAATATAACGTTCGTAAATGGAAACATGTGCTTATTCCACACATAAATTGTTGCCTGCAACACACAAAGATGCGATACCTATCGCACAGAAAAGTATGGTTATTTATGAATTTCC
>NW_013783510.1:0-661 GCF_000517525.1 Limulus polyphemus
CTTTTTTATCCCACTTTCTGACACCAATTTGTTACGTCTCCGGTTGTTAATTGATTTTTCCGTAACTTCGACACAAGTCCTTACTTAATAAAACTGGTTTATTCTTTCCGAATATAACTTTACGATACACTTAATTTCAATATTCGCGCTAAAACAAACACTATAACGAACGAACGTTAACTTCAACAATACCCTGTGACTGCAGTTCAATTACTCACCATCTAAACACACATTACCTTCCCGTCACGTTGTCACCCTCTTTTATATTCCAGACTACCCTATATCTAGTAAATACTAGAGCATTCGCCAAGGTACGGGATAGTTCTAGAAATGTGGCGTCACACTAGTCATGTGACTCGCTTACGCAACAATAAATTTAAATATGAATTAGATACGTTAAAAGACTATCTATTGTCTTTCACACAAGGAGGATACATTGACCATCGACTTAATCAGCCCCAGACAATGACAAGCCCTATCCAGACCCTGCAGCTAAACCCTAATGCAGACACATTCAGTCCTGTTAGAATGTCAGTACTAGGAGTGATCCAGTGCGAAGGATGCCACAGGAATTCGATGGGAAGGCACCGTGGGAAGCATATAGAGCACAGTTTGAGTTACTGGCAGAGATGAATGGATAGACAGAGGAACAGAAAGCTGT
>NW_013783511.1:0-661 GCF_000517525.1 Limulus polyphemus
ACTTTGAATAATATTTGTCAGTTTAGTCTATTCAGGTATTAATGATTAAACAATATAACTGAGACACCTAAATAACACTTTGAATAATATTTGACAGTTTTGTCTATCAGTAACTCACCCTTTTATATTCAAACACCAAATTACATTTTAACGTTTACACGGACATATATTTTAGCTTTCGTTTTACTATTTATAATAGTGAAAATATATTATGATGTTTCACTTGTACATGTTAACTTTAAGTACAACATACGTTCTTTGAGTTACTGTTTTACATTAAAGAAAGTATACTGTTGTGACGTCTGATCTATATATGTTAGCTTTTACTACAATACATTCACGGCTAGTTATCTTTACGCTGTTGTCGTTGCTAAACTTTATCTAACGTTTAATTCATAGTTATATATATATATATATATATAGCAAGTTGATATGAGTCATATTACTACTAGCAGGTATTAAATCTTTCATTAGTTTAGATTCGTCTTCAGGTGTAGCAAACATGTTCTTTTTATAACGTTAAGCTGGAAAGTAGAATCACAGGGGTAACCAACATAAAGACTGGGGTTAATGACCAATACAAGTAAATCAACTTTACCAAAGTTTGGTTATAACTAGAATCCGACGATAGCTCAGTTGGTAGAGCGGTGGACTGTAGTTA
>NW_013783512.1:0-661 GCF_000517525.1 Limulus polyphemus
ATATCAAAACAGAACAGAAGAAAGATCAACATTTGAAGCCAATAATTGATTTTCTAAAAGCAAGTGTTTTGCACCCTGCTTGGGCACAATGGGACCAGTTGAAGCTTGAAGATGGTATTCTTCTCTGAAGATGGGAACTGCAGATGGGAAAGTGACGACCTGGCAAACGGTTATACTGAGAAAGTTACAGGAAGTTGTGCTGCGTCAATCCCATGACAGTTTAACAGGAGGACATCTCGGAGTTAAGAAGACATTGAGTCACCTACGACAGAGATTTTACTGGATAGGTATGAGGCAAGATGTGGAAGAATGGTGCAGTACATATTGTGCCAAAAGGGGACCCAAGCATAAGGGACGTGCTCCAATGAAGTTATATCAAGTTGGTTCACCAATGGAAAGAGTAGCCATTGACATTGCTGGTCCTTTGCCCCAAACTCGTGCAGGAACCAAGTACATTTGTGTGGTGATGGATTATTTCACCAAGTGGCCTGAGGCATATGCAATATCAAATCAGGTAGCTACAACTGTAGCTTTGGCTATTAGTGATTTCTTCTTCAGATTTGGTATGCCATACGAACTGCATTCAGATCAAGGCCGTAACTTTGAATCAGTCCAATGGGATTGTAGAAAAGTACAACTGGACACTTGGACAGGAATTGGC
>NW_013783513.1:0-661 GCF_000517525.1 Limulus polyphemus
TACACTCCAGCAAAGCTGACGTTTGGTCGGGAACTTCGGTTGCCAGTGGACCTGATAACGGGATGCCACCTTATAAAGAGTTGCCTGAAATGTGCCAAAGTTCATGAAAGTGTTATCTGAAAGGATGGATGATATTCATCATCAAGTGCGTTCAAACTTAAAAACGTCTGCTGATTCCATGAAGTTATGTTATGATAAGAATTCTTCTGAAGTCAACTTTGTACCAGGAGACAGGGTGTGGTTGTATAATCCCAGGAAGACCAAAGGGAAATCTCTTAAGTTGTCTTCTCCATGGGAAGGCCCATATGACATAGTGGATCGTCTCTCAAACGTGACTTTCTGGATAAAATGTGGTTGGCGAGGTTAGCCAAAGGTAGTGCATGCCAATAGGCTTTGGCATTATCACGGTCCAAGACATTTCAGTTGGAACGAAATAAACAACAGAACAAATGATCTGCTGAAGATCTGTCACCTGAAAAAGCCACTGTTCAAGAAGAAACTCTACTCGGTTTTGAGAAGGAAAACAGTGAAGCCACTAACGAAGTTACTACCACTGTTGTGACTGCTACTGATAATGGGACATTTCCTGATGGATCAGATGAATCCCACGTAAAGCAGAAGCCAATAAGATGGAGACCAGTACGAAAGAAGAAATGTCCTG
>NW_013783514.1:0-660 GCF_000517525.1 Limulus polyphemus
ATAAAGTCGCGATGGAACGCTTTCAAGCTCATATACCAATTTATTCTGCTTTGTATTTAAGAGATTAAATCATGTTGGAACACTTTTTTCAAGTGCCATATGTATTTAGCCTGGCCCAAATCATTTATCAAACATGATACATTGCAGAGCTTCCTATTCAGTCTTTTAAGTTCACATGCCAATTTATTTGCTTTGTATTTACAGGGTTAAATCGTGCTGGGCCATTTATTTATCTTTATTTATGAAAACTGAATAATTATCCTTGCATTTAACGAGTTAAATCTTGTTGGGCTATGAATTTGAAAACATTTTCTTATATTTAGTTTGTATGCAATTTTGGCATAATCATATAGTTTGGAAAGCCGCTGAGATTGCATTCTTCTAACTACTTTGGTTCTTTATTCTCTACAAGCTGAGGTACCCGTCCTTTGTCCAGGTTATGAACTTAAATAACAATGTGTGGTTGGTTGCTATGATAAATAACAAAAAATCCCAACTTTCACACAATTAATTTATAACATAACATATTATTACAGTATTCATACAAATGTTTTTTATAAGCTTTAGGAACTCAATATATATATATATATATAACTTAAAACATGATATACACTGTGCGATGGTCAGGGTGACTTTGTAGGAAGAAATAGCAGTACAAAG
>NW_013783515.1:0-1077 GCF_000517525.1 Limulus polyphemus
CCATCGAGTTTCATATCTAATTTCGTAAAAACTATCAAATCAGCACAACTTGACACAGTGATACAAGATGACATGAGGAAAGTCATGAGGGGGAGGGGTTTCTTAGATTAATTTACTCTAATATTGCTTAAGAATTTTAAGAGCCGCCAGCAGCTATCGGGGATTCCCTCTTGTTTCTGTAGAAAAACAAAACATTCTTTGATATGAGACTTTTTACTGGTTACTGACCGAAACGATTCTTTGATATGAGACATTTTACTGGTTACTGAACAAAAAAGAACAAATATGTAGTTCTGCTAAAAAAAGACGAATTTTGTTGTAGAATCCAAAGAAACTTCTTACCATGAATTACTTGGTCCTTTTCTGGCCTCGGCAAGCCCTCTTTGTTCATCATGGCTTAGTTGTAAGGACACTTGAGTTACAATCGGCAAGTCCTCTTTGTTCATCATGGTCTAGTGGTAAGGACACTTGAGTTACAATCGGCAGGTCCTCTTTGTTCATCATGGCTTAGTTGTAAGGACACTTGAGTTACAATCGGCAAGCCCTCTTTGTTCATCATGGTCTAGTGGTAAGGACACTTGAGTTACAATCGGCAGGTCCTCTTTGTCCATCATGGTCTAGTGGTAAGGACACTTGAGTTACAATCGGCAAGTCCTCTTTGTTCATCATGGCTTAGTGGTAAGGACACTTGAGTTACAATCGGCAAGCCCTCTTTGTCATCATGACCTAGTGGTAAAGATACTTGAGTTACAAGTGTCCTGTATGGTCATAAAAGTTATTTCATACAGTGTATTGTTATTCGGAATTAAACTTCGATTTCCGTCTGTTGCCAGTGTTGTTGTATTTTCGATTGGATGATATTCTAAATAAAAACAGGACCACCTCAGCTTTCTGAATCATTTGTCTGTAAAATTATGTTTTCATTACTTTCTGTTTACTGAATTTAATGCTTGAAGCGCTCGATGGGATCATGACCTTTACAATGTTTAAGTCATTTGGCCCTGATCTGTAGATAGAATTCATTGCTTTGAAGTTATCGATGTTACTTTTTTAACGCGGGTTGGCCATGTGGAGGAG
>NW_013783516.1:0-660 GCF_000517525.1 Limulus polyphemus
CTCGATTTCTTGTTACCAGAGAGTCTAGAATTGATGGTTCTTTACCAAATTAGGTATGTAGGAACGCTCTATCGTTGCACAGTTATATGCAGAATTTCACCCTTCTGCTGTTCATTTTAAGAGAGTTATGGAAGATGTTGCGTTTGTTGTGTTGATACAGAGTTTCACCCTCCTACGGCTCATTTTAAGGGAGTTATGAAAGGTTTTGCGTTTTGTACCAGTACTTCGTTCCATTTGGACTGATCTTTTCAAAATTTTATATGAACGTTCGTTGCATACTTGCGTATTTACAAGTGAAATTATAGCTGCGTATTATCATTTTTGCGACATTTGTGGTCCTTTTCTTACTACTTTATTGGCTTTCTGAAAGAGTATGTGTACTGCAGTGAAGGTTTTTGATTCTGCTCTGTTATCGATTATTTGCTACCACAGGTTACTAAATCGATGGATCTTAACCAAATTTGGTATGTATATTAACTAGTTCGTTCCACAGTATCATGCGAAGTTTCACCTACCTACTATTCGTATTAAGGGAGTTATGGAAGGTTTTGCGTTTTGTACCAGTACTTTGTCACATTTAGACGAATCTTCTTAATTTTTTTATGCAAGGTTCGTGGGAACTTTTTAGATTTTTTTACAAAATTCAAATTTTCTATTTTT
>NW_013783517.1:0-661 GCF_000517525.1 Limulus polyphemus
ACAGGGGACGGCTTTTGCATTGACCTGTGTGTTCGTGGAGTCTCACTGTTGCAAAGCACCGCTGTTTGGTTATCATGACTGGAGTACGATATGTTGATATCTTTCCAGATGCTTCTGATGACCCAAGTTCACATGTATTCGTTTGTTTTCCAATGCCATTAAACGTAACGATACACAGGGTATCCCCGCCTTGGCACTACTAAAATTTCAATGTCGACACATCTTTATGATCTGAGAGTATGCATATTTTGCGTAGGAAAGGTCTGTTAGATGCTATTTACGAAAGCAATCGATTTTCGGTGGCCTCATACTATCTAAGAATCGCCAGGCCTCACACTATCTAAGAACCGCCAGGCATCACACTATCTAAGAACCGCCAACCAATGTCAAAATCTAGTTCTAATACATATAGTTTCACAGCGACTATATATATCGGCTTTGGTTGTCATATGATTTGCTGATTTGCATATTTAGAATCGTTTTAATATAACGTACTCAACCCTATATATATATATATATTAAACTTCCGTGGGTTAGCATTTCATAAAGATAGTAAAGAATGAAGAGCCATGAGGAGAAAAAATATCATCGATAGTTTTCCACAATCCTTTTCATCCAGTAATGGGCTCGTTGTGTCTCATATATATATATATATATATAT
>NW_013783518.1:0-659 GCF_000517525.1 Limulus polyphemus
GAATTTATTTTGAGGAGGTGGAATTAATGGTGATAAGCAAAAAATGAAAATATTTTAAAGAGTTGAAATTCTTGAGAGACAACAAGTTTGACATTTCTTTACAGATTTAAAAATCATTATAAAAGGCAAGAAAAAGAACATATTTTACAGATTTGTAATTCATCGTGAGAGGCAACAAAACTCACTTGTTCTACAGGCTGGTTTGTTTGTTTGTTTTTGAATTTCGCGCAAAGCTACACGAGGGCTATCTGCGCTAGCCGTCCCTAATTTAGCAGTGTAAGACTAGAGGGAAGGCAGCTAGTCATCACCACCCACCGCCAACTCTTGGGCTACTCTTTTACCAACGAATAGTGGGATTGACCGTCACATTATAACGCCCCCACGGTTGAAAGGGCGAGCATGTTTGGTGGGACGGGGATTCGAACTCGCGACCATCAGATTGCGAGTCGAGCGCCTTATCCACCTGGCCATGCCGGGCCTCTACAGGCTGGAAATACAAGTTGAGAGGCAAGGAAATGAACTCACTTTACAGAATTGAAATTCATTGTAAGAGAGAAAAAAACGAACATATTTAACAGAATTGAAAACATGGTAAGAGGCAATAAAAATAGAACGTGTTTTATATATATATCAAATTCATGGTAAAGGACAACAAAACT
>NW_013783519.1:0-661 GCF_000517525.1 Limulus polyphemus
GTGTAACTAAAGAGTTAACCGACTTTCTACTTAACTAAGCACTTAGTAACCGTGTAACTAAAGAGTTAACCGACTTTCTACTTAACTAAGCACTTAGTAACCGTGTAACTAAAGAGTTAACCGACTTTCTACTTAACTAAGCACTTAGTGACCGTGTAACTAAAGAGTTAACCGACTTTCTACTTAACTAAGCACTTAGTAACCGTGTAACTAAAGAATTATACGTATCACTTAATAACATTTAATTTAACCACAAAGTTTTGCTCTGTGCACTAAAAAAAAGAAAATTGTAAGAAATGAGGTGAACATGTAGAGGATAAGAAACACCTCTCTCGCACCCAAAGTGCACGTTGATTTTATCACAATTATTAATCATATATAACAATGTAAACACTACTATATATTCAAACATTATGTTAAGTTAATAAACTTAAACAATAACTTTAATATAATTAAAAACTTAAAACTTGATATCTGCTAAATGAAAGGAAATATTTGATATAACACTATAACACCTAGATTTATCAGTTCGTATTCGGGCCTGTGTTGAGGCACGAACCTATAACACTATAACACCTAGATTTATCAGTTCGTATTCGGGCCTGTGTTGAGGCACGAACCTATAACACTATAACACCTAGATTTATCAGTTCGTATTCGG
>NW_013783520.1:0-661 GCF_000517525.1 Limulus polyphemus
CCGCCTATTCTCTAAAGTTGTAGAAGATTCTCGAGTATAAGAATCAACAATATATGTATGTACGTAAATGCTAGTGTAGCTTTGTATTATTACATAATCTCAATTGGGCCTTTACCAAAAACTCGATCTGAGAATCAGTATTTTTTAACTATGATGTGCGCATCTACTTGATTCCCTGAAGCTATCCCTTTGAGAGACATTTCAGCCCAAAAATTTTTTAAGGCCTTGATCAATTTCTTTACTTTTGTTGGCTTTCCCAAAGAAATTCAATCTGATCAAGGATCAAATTTTATGTCAAGGTTGTTTCAACAAGTTGTTTATCAGCTCGGTGTTAGAAAGATCAAATCTAGTGCGTATCATCCAGAATCACAAGGTGCTCTTACGAGATCCCATTCTACCTTGAAAAATATGATGCGGACTTATTGTCTTGATAACGAGAAGGATTGTGATGAAGGAGTTATTTTATTATTATTTGCTGTTCGTGAGTCAGTTCAGGAGTCGTTATGGCTTAGCCCATTTGAGTTGGTGTTTGGCCATTCAGTGCATGGTCCTTTGAAGTTGCTGAAGGAACAATGGTTGGAAGATGATTAAAAAAATGCACTTATTGGATTACGTTTCCAAGATTTGATCCAGACTCTTACGTGTTTGTGAATTGGTTCGA
>NW_013783521.1:0-658 GCF_000517525.1 Limulus polyphemus
TATATATATATATATATATATATATATTGTTATAAGCTATATTTTTTAAGTTATAATATAGATGTTAAGTAGAGGGAGCTTCATGTTATAATTATGAAATTTAATTAGGCGCCGAGCACTAAGAAGACAGTTGAGGAATAGTTAAAAAAATTAGTTAAGAAGACAGTAGAATCGTTTATAGCCGGTAAAGCGAATCAGTCAGTGTGTTTATTTTTATTTCAGTTGTGAAATGGTATAAATAAGTTTATTTTTACGTTAGTTTTGTGCAGTTACCGTCATTTGTAAGCGTGACCTAAGAGTTACCATAATATTCGAGCTTGTAAAAGCTTTAAGGAAGAAATAAATTAATGTTTTGTCGTTTACGTGAACTGGATTTTGAATGATTTTTTTACCAGATAATTTAAAACAACTCATCAACAAAAGAATGACGCTACAACAATATATACATGAAAATGTCTTCAGATAATTTAAAACAACTCATCAACAAAAGAATGACGCTACAACAATATATACATGAAAATGTCTTCAGATAATTTAAAACAACTCATCAACAAAAGAATGACGCTACAACAATATATACATGAAAATGTCTTCAGATAATTTAAAACAACTCATCAACAAAAGAATGACGCTACAACAATATATACATGAAAATGTC
>NW_013783522.1:0-660 GCF_000517525.1 Limulus polyphemus
TTACATTCCAAAATTTTATTAAACTACAATTTTATGAATGTATGACAATAAATTTGGCATCCAGGTGAAGTTATAATTAAAATTTTCGTATTATACATTATATAATTTAAAAATAGCCACATCTGTTTTTGCTCAGATTACAATTCGTGATGCCCACAATACAATGTCTGTAGTTTTAAATGAATTGATAAGCTAGAATATAAAGTAAGAACCTCCTAATTTCTCTATTTGCTGAGATATCATGATACTCGGAGAACCCACCATAGTGATTCCATTCACTACTTCATTATTTCAAGATACTTGTTAACCTATACCTACTTCTATTAAGTACATGTTTATAACTAATTGAAAGAACTCATTTTGAACTATGTAATCCTGTCAAACCCTCTAAAGTATTTACATGGGTAAACCAATTATACCTGTTGGAGAGTTTAAAGTGTCATGATCAAGGCAATATTCTGAACAGAAATGAGATTTTTTTAGACCCAAATACAGCTTAACTAAGAAGTTTGATAAATTTAAATAGATTTTTGTGGTATCGGTATAGTAATTTATACTTTTGTAATCACAAAATGCACACATAGGAGCTACAGAAATGATTTTTTACAACTTCCACATGCCAAATTTGATGAGGCTTAGCAAGCACGACATACAAGTAAC
>NW_013783523.1:0-660 GCF_000517525.1 Limulus polyphemus
GCAAAGGGTAACTATTGTTTGAGCTATAGTGATTATCGTGAATATGACTAGTTCCAAGACATCTCTACGCTGAAACCCGGGGTTCAATTCTCCGCGGTGGACAGATTGCAGATACTCCATTGTGTGTTATTACATTAAGAAAACAACAACAGCATTGTGTGACTTTATTCTCAACTCTACTCCGTTATGTTGTTAAAAGCATTGCCTCAAGTGGGTGTGGCCCGGCATGGCCAGGTGGTTAGGGCGCTTGATTCGCAATCTGAAGGTCGCTGGTTCGAATTCCAATCCCACCAAAGATGCTCGCCATTTCGGCCACGCGGCGTTATACTATGACGGTCAGTCCTACTATTCGTTGGTAAGAGTAGCCCAAGAGTTGGCGGTGGGTGACTAGCTGCCTTCCCTCTAGTCTTTCACTGCTAAATTAGGGACGGCTAACGCAGATAGCCTCTCGTGTAGCTTTGCGCGAAATTCAAAACAAACAAACCCTCTAGTCTTACACTACTAAATTAGGGGGGCCGGCATGGCCAGGTGGTTAAGGAGCTCGACTCGCAGTCTGCGGGTCGCGGGTTCGAATCCCAGTCCTACCAAACATGCTCGCCCTTTCAGCCGTGGGGCGTTATATTGTGACGGTCAATCCCACTTTTTGTTGGTAAAAGAGTA
>NW_013783524.1:0-660 GCF_000517525.1 Limulus polyphemus
TTCAAATATTTTGGAAGTGCATGTCCTTTCTTTACAGTTGTATTCCTTGCTTTAACATTGACTGGCTCTACCTCCTGGCACACACCCAACAATGCCCCTTCCTTAAGTGTCTGCTCACATTTAGAGAAATTGGCCACTGTTATAGGTACTACTTGACGACCTGCTGCAAGTGACCTTCCAATCTTCAAGTCCGCTGGCCTGGATGGGTCTTCCACTGCTTCTACAAGCATTGGGCTCCCATGAGGATGTTCTTTTATCCTACCCCAAATTATCTTCTCTGCAATAGGGGTATTGTAGTTTATTTAAGTGCTGTGACATGCAGATCAACGGATGTAGCAACATTTACTGGAGTCTGGACTTTGTTGTTTCCAATCGTCATTTTATCTAAGTTAACTACACACTTCCTCGGTAGTAGATAGTCCAATCCTAATATGCATTGGTCTTCAATGTCAGCCAAGTATACCTTCTGTCTGTTTTTCATGCCCATGAGCTCGATAGTTACTCACACTGGTCCCCACAACCTTGCAGAATGTCCTGTCACACCACAGAGCTTCTGTACAGCTTCTGGTACTCCTTTGTTATCCAGCACTATGATGCTCACAAGGGTTTGCTGAGATGCAGAATCTATGACAATGTTGCACCTTAGGCTATCCAGCTTCC
>NW_013783525.1:0-1104 GCF_000517525.1 Limulus polyphemus
TGTAAAGATAAAAAGGTCAAAGTCACAGCAGTTATTTTTATAGTGAAGACTGTTGCCAGTCAAGTAATTGATTATTACTTCGTTTACATAATACTTATTTATTGAATTAGTGACACGTCAGTTGTTTAACACTTACAGCAATAATAAACATAGTAAAATAAATATATACGTTTGTTTCATATTTCCAAACCCGGTAATCTTTTTGTTATTTATATTTTGTGACTTGCGAATTATTTCAATTTAATTATTCAACAGATAACATTTAGTTACTCCACCTATGGCAGGGAGAGAAATGTGTTAGCCATCGATGGGCTTGATATCAGGATTGATCCAACTAGGTAAGTGATGCCTCAAAACTTGGCTGAAATAAGAAGATTGTTAAGAACTGAACCAACTAGATAAGTTATGCCTCTTGACTTTTAATAATTAACCCAACTAGGTGAAGTGTAGTATGGTGTATTTGATCAGTATTGTCATGAAATAGTGTGATAAAACTGTATCATTAAACTACATATTGGCGAGATGTGTCTTGGTAGGTAGGACGAACCATGTTAATCCTATAGCACGACTGTATAGAGAATACGTTTACTCCTCAGCAAGGTTTTGGAGAAAACAAACTTGTTATACTATTTTGTTGATTATCAACAACAACGTTATGTGGTAGCTATTCTACTGGTCTCTACATATCCCCTTTCTGTTGACTATCAACAACAACAACGTCATGTGGTAGTTATTCTACTGATCTCTGCATATCCCCTTTCTGTTGACTATCAACAACAACAACGTCATGTGGTAGTTATTCTACTGGTCTCTACATATCCCCTTTCTGTTAACTATCAACAACAACAACGTTATGTGGTAGCTATTCTACTGGTCTCTACACATCCCCTTTCTGTTGACTATCAACAACAACGTTATGTGGTAGCTATTCTATTGGTCTCTACATATCCCCTTCCTGTTGAATAGCTACCACATAACGTTGTTGATAGTTTAGCTATTCTACTGGTCTCTACATATCCCCTTTCTGTTGACTATCAACAACAACAACGTCATGTGGTAGTTATTCTACTGATCTCTGCATATCCCCTTTCTGTTGACTATCAA
>NW_013783526.1:0-1078 GCF_000517525.1 Limulus polyphemus
AAGCATATAAAATTCTATTGGATATTTTTTGTTTTTGTATTTTCGATTTAATTTGGCTGGTGAAACCTTACCCTTCAGCTGAGCATAGCATGGGTTTTGTTTCGCAATGTGAGCTAAAACATACTTTGTGTTACAGTCTGTAAAGTTGCATAGTATTGTTGCTCAGCCCCAACTCTGCCAGCCCAGCTGAACCTTGAAATAATTCACTCATATTGGAATATTTACAGAAAGTTATTTTTTTTTCACTGATCATCACACGATTTCATTTGTCGTTAAATAACTCTTTTTAAACAGATATTTCTGTTCAGATAAATATGAGATTACTAAATATGTCTTCAAAAAGCTTTATTTGTTAGCAGTGAAATAATTACACTAAACAAAGCATAAATCTCGTCTTATTACATTTTTTACCACAAGACGAAACTTTACGAGATTAGATTATTATATAAAATCATAAGCACATAACAAATAATATGTTTGACTGGAAAAAAGATAAGTAACTGTTCTAGTAAGACCAGCAGCATTCTGTATCGAAAACAAATCGCAGACTTATCAAAAGGTAGTATCCATTATTTTACACAAGCTACTCATGATATTTATACTTTCCACTACTTCATCACTGGAGCCCGGCATGGCCAGGTGATTATGGCGCTTGACTCGCAATCTGAGAATCGCGGGCTCGACTCCCCGTCCCACCAAACAAGCTCGTGTAGCTTTGCGCGAAACTTAAACAAACCAAATCGATCGCTGACGAGGAAGATTTGCATACACAAAGGGCTATCTGTGCTCTGTTTGTTTGTTTGTTTTTAATTATGCACAAAGCTACACAAGGGCTATCTGTGCTCTGCCCACCACGGGTATCGAAACCCGGTTTCTAGCGTTGTAAGTCCGCAGACATACCGCTGTGCTACTGGGGGGCGTGTGCTCTGCCCACCACGGGTATCGAAACCCATTTTCTAGCGTTGTAAGTCAGCAGACATACGTGTTCCTCTGTCGTAACACTGCCCCTTTCTTAGTATTGTTCGTCCCGAACAATAGCCACTTACATTAAACTAATAGAAAATTAACAATAACTTAA
>NW_013783527.1:0-1235 GCF_000517525.1 Limulus polyphemus
CATATATAGTGTTTATGATATGCCTATAATCTCTATAGTGTAATGAATTTGTTGTACATACGTTTAACTTGTTCCGAAGATATATATATATTATTTTGAAAACAAGTGAAGTGTGTGGTGTTTATTCATCGTTAACAAGTCAAAAACACCTACTGTAGAAGAATCCTAAGCCCAACAACAACATAGTATATATTTATACTATTAAGAAATATAAGTAAAAGCCTTTTATTTTGACAATTGGCGAAAGGTGTATATTTTTAATTTTGACATTCCATCTGGCATGTCAATGAATCATTTCATTGTTTGATGAAATTCAGTTGAAATTTCCTCCTGTGATAAAAAATTGAAATTGCTCACTTCAATGTTATTGTTTTTATTCATGTCCTCTGAATTCCGTGATTTTTTCTGGTAAAAGAACGAATTATTTTCGCCAGCTAACGATGAACTTATTTTCGAAAGTTTACTTTCAAAATTTGCGATGCAGGTAATCATCCGCTGTTCTGGACCCCTATATTGGTCTAAGGCCATATAAGCGGAAGAACAGTGATGGATAGTACGTAGGTTTTTTCTGTCGATGAAGAGCAAATATGACCCACAATATATACATTTCAGTTTCGAAGAATATTATAATCATGTGATTGGCGTTTCTCGTCGTGTTACCTTAGAAGTGGCGAGAAAAAAAACTTTTCATTTCTTGATGTTTGTTACTGAGAAATGAGTCTTTTATTTCGGAGGACTTGTGCTCTATGATCAATATCTCAGTGTTTACATCTTCATTATCAGCTGGAAAATTCATTCGGTTATTAGAAAGTTTATTAGCAACTTTGCCATATTTTTCTGACGTGTCATAATCACATTGGTTAGGTTAGATTGTATTTTAGCTTTAACCTTATTTCAATACAAAAGGCCAAACCCCAAACTAAACAGCACAGATAGACTACAATTCAAAATCAAAATTATTGTTACATCTCTGTGTTCGTTTGTTAATTTTCCGTATAAATTCTTTCTGAGAAACTTCAGCGATACAAGTCCTTTTTTAAATAAAACTAGTTTATTCTTTCTCGATACAACTTTGCAATACACTTAATTTCCACAGTCACTTTAACTTCAACACACGCTATAATTCACAACGACTCACGCACTTTACTTACGGTCACTACCGGGCTTGACTCAATTGTCCGTCTCTGTCTCTGCCTGTCTGCAATTCTATATCCTCCGTCACTTTATTTGCCGGC
>NW_013783528.1:0-1379 GCF_000517525.1 Limulus polyphemus
CATGAGGGGCCCTGTCTTTTTGAAAACGTGCATATTGGAACGGTGGTTCTCGGACACTAACCTACTGAACAATGCAACCAGAGGAATCAATGGGGAAACAGGTTTGTTTGTTGAATTCGCGCAAAACTACTCGAAGGCTATCTGCGCTAGCTACTCCTAATTTAAGTAATAGGCTGAAGAAAAGACGGCTAATCAATACCACCCACCTCCAGCTCTTAGGCTGCCCTTTACCAATGGATAGTTGGGATGACAGCACATTATAACGCCTAACGGATGAACGGGTGAACATATTCGGCGACGAGTTTCGATACCACAACTTTCAGATTACAAGTTCAGTTTTCTAGCCACTAGATTATGACAGGCCAGAAAGAAGAGTAAGTTTAAGTTGGTAATTAACTAAGCACGTGAAATTCTACAATTTGTGCTTGCATATAGGTAAGTAAAAAATTTAAATTCAATCGAATTTGAAATTAAAAATTCCCAATGTTTAAATCTGATCTGAAAAGTAGAGTACAGGACACTACGGAGGCAGCCCTCACTCACTGTTTCAACATTAATACATTTTGTTATGATCTTGATACACCATTGATGGTATCGCTTATATAAATACGTACCATTTTCTTAGGATCACCACACATTGAGTTGAGATTAATATTCCAGAAAAAACAATGATCCAGAAAATGTAGTGCAATGATATCTTGACGGCAAAGAGGCCAATAAAATATTCATAATAATGCTTGGCCTGCACAAAGTCTCGATATAAGGCTTTACTATGAACCACGATAGTGGTTCATAATAGGGATCGCAAGCAATTACATAAAACCCCAATAGAACGTTTGGGCAAAAAAGTAGAAAACATTAATTTCAAACAACACTTCAAAATATTTACTATTGACTGTTAAAGCTGTAGATATATGAAAATATACAAAAAAGCACGGATTTTAGACTTACGAGGAAAAGAAATCCGCTCAAATCGGCCCGTTTGTAATTTTTATTTTTATTATTGTATTTTATTATCTTACCAGCCTACAACAAAAACGGCTTGGTATATTGCATCCAAACATTTTGTAGAATACTAAATAAAGTACTGCGAAGGTCGTAGTGGTATTGAAAAGTCGATTTGTTTCTTCTATATTTTAAATAAGCTATAAAACATCATAACTCTAGTGTAAACGGTGTTATCATTACCCCTTGAAGTTAGTTTTGGGAAACATTTAGTGTTCCTACAAAAAGGTTATGTACAGGGTGAAACAGGAATTACCAGCCAATAATAGATGAACTTTAGATGACTGTAACATATATATACTCAATGCTTTGTACACTGTACAATCGGTGTCTTTAAGGAGCCAGCCCCTATATTATGTATGAAGTGAAGGAGT
>NW_013783529.1:0-660 GCF_000517525.1 Limulus polyphemus
CGGGTTCGAATCCACGTCACACCAAACATGCTCGCCCTTTCATCCGTGGGGGCGTTATAATGTGACGGTCAATCCCACTATTCGTTGGTATAAGAGTTGCCCAAGAGTTGGCGGTGGGTGATGATGACTAGCTGCCTTCCCTCTAGTCTTACACTGCTAAATTAGGGACGGCTAACGCAGATAGCCCTCGCGTAGTTTTGCGCGAAATTGAAAACAAACAAATATCCTGATCTTATTTTATTTGGAATATTATCACGAAATTTTGGTGCTTCGTACAAATGAGGTCTTTTTAATATTTGCTTATTTTAGAAACTTGTAAATTACAAGCTCAATAGTTGTTTGATTATTTTTTAGTTAAGCACAAAAAAACTCCTATCTGTGCTCTGTCCACCACGGGTATCGAAACCCGGTTACAAGTCCGCTGTGCTACTGTTTGTGTTGTATTTAATTTGTTACTTTCTCTCAGTTCTTCGTATCTTTGTTAGTTATATTTAATGTTTTATTAATATAAAAATTTACGCAATATAATAAACTTAAAATATTTAAGGTGTTATGTTTAATAATACACTATAATCATGATAATAGAAACTCTTTCCTTAAATAAATACCCCCTCCCCAGCAGGTTAAGCGATACTGTAGCCCCCCCCCCGTGGCTAAGTA
>NW_013783530.1:0-883 GCF_000517525.1 Limulus polyphemus
AAAACATATCTACATGTGTTTTTTAAGTCAGATTGGATTAAATAGGACCCAATAACTAGTATTGTTCTATGACCCACTGTAGACTTTATTCTGCAGTCAATGTGTTAATTAACTTCTCTATTTACAAAAATTCTACATGTGATTCCTTAAGTCCGAGTGGATTAAATAGGAAAAAATAACTAGTATCCTTATATGACCCACTGTTGACTTTATTCTGAAGCCAATGTGTTTATTAACTCATCTATTTACAACATATCTACATGTGTTTTCTTAAGTACGAGTGGATTAAATAGGACCCAATTGCTAATATCGTTCTACGACTCACTGTTGACTTTAGTCTGCAGTCAATGTGTTAATTAACTCACCTATTTACAACATATCTACATGTGTTTTTAAGTCCCATTGGATTAAATAGGGCCTAATATCTAGTATCGTTCTATGACCCACTGTTGACTTTAGTCTGCAGCCAAAGTGTTAATTGACTCATATATTTACATCATATCTATATGTATTTCCTTAAGTCCGAGTGGATCAAATAGGACCCATTAGCTAGTATCGTTCCATGACTCACTGTTGACTTTTTATTATTCAGTCAATGTGCTAATGAACTCATCTATTTACAAAATATTTACATGTGTTTTTTAAGTCCCATTGGATTAAATATAACGTAATAACTAGTATCGTTCTATGAACCAACTATTGACTTTAGTCTGTAGCCAGTATGTTAATTAACTTATGTATTTTCCAAATATCTACATGTGTTTCCACAATTCCGACTGGATAAAATAGGGCCCAATAGCTACTATCGTTTTATGACCCATTGTTCTTTTAGTCTGCAGTCAATGTGTTAATTAACTCATCTATTTACAACATTTCTACATGT
>NW_013783531.1:0-661 GCF_000517525.1 Limulus polyphemus
AACACTTTAGATCTGCCATCCAGATGCAAACAAATCAAGATGAATGATGATAGCTATTAAAGAATATTTTATTATTTTCAGGAAAATGTTAATATTAAAGGATTACAACAACAATAATGCTTATGGTGTGAATGCCTTTTATCTGCTGGCGGAACATGTATATAATTAATTTTACTTGTCATAAGACATTATGTTAGGTCTATTATATTTTAACACCATATTCCTCATCCAGTTCCTTATAGATGTTCAAAACTAGAAGAGTGTATGATAGTAGTATTTCAACCACTATATATTCGTCATATCCATTGCCGACGACGTATTTCACTCGATCTAGAGTCGGCCTGAAGAGCTCTGGATTGAGAGAAACACATCATTGGCAAAGAGTATTGTTTATCTTGTTTTCGTTTTTTATAGTTTTATATTAGGTAATGTAAAAAGTGTCAATTGATACATTTCTGTTTTTTTTGTGTGTGTGTAGGGGGGGGGTTGAGGTATGTCTTCAGCATCTTATCAGCCTCAACTGGTCATTTGGCTTTTCTTATACTTTTTCTTCATGATACTTATATTGACAGGTAGTTTTTGGATCCCCTTCTTCACCAATACTTTTTGATGCACAGCTGTCTATTAACTTCTTTCCTTGTACCTGTTACGCCTCCAGTCG
>NW_013783532.1:0-661 GCF_000517525.1 Limulus polyphemus
CTCCTTAAAATCTTTAACAAACTTTCCATACATGTTTAAAATCTTAAACAAACTTCCTTAACGTATCGCCTTAAAATTCCTCTTTAGGAAGCATTGATAACAGATCCTCCTTTAAAACTTCTATAGTAAAATACCTTAATACATCTTGAAAAATTTCGTTAGTAAACTTCCTTAAACGACCTCTTTGGTAAACTTCTTTAAGTGACCAATTTAGTAAACTTTCTTAAGTGACCTCTATGGTAAACTCTCTTAAGTAACCTCTTTGGTAAACTTTCTTAAAAGTCCTCTTTGGTAAACTTCCTTAAGTGACCAATTTAGTAAACTTTCTTAAGTGACCTCTTTGGTAAACTTCTTTAAGTGACCAATTTAGTAAACTTTCTTAAGTGACCTCTATGGTAAACTCTCTTAAGTAACCTCTTTGGTAAACTTTCTTAAAAGTCCTCTTTGGTAAACTTCCTTAAGTGACCAATTTAGTAAACTTTCTTAAGTGACCTCTTTGGTAAACTTCCTTAGGTGACCAATTTAGTAAACTTTCTTAAGTGACCTCTTTGGTAAACTTCCTTAGGTGACCAATTTAGTAAACTTTCTTAAGTGACCTCTTTGGTGAACTTCCTTAGGTGACCAATTTAGTAAACTTTCTTAAGTGACCTCTTTGGTAAAC
>NW_013783533.1:0-1863 GCF_000517525.1 Limulus polyphemus
AAAACTGTCCATGTCGGTCTGAATGACACATGTTGAAGGTATTAATAGACCAAGGTAAAACTGTCCATGTCGGTCTGAATGACACATGTTGAAGGTATTAATAGATCAAAGTAAAACTGTCCATATCGGTCTGAATGACACATGTTGAAGGTATTAACAGACCAAGGTAAAACTGTCCATGTCGGTCTGAATGACACATGTTGAAGGTATTAATAGACCAAGGTAAAACTGTCCATGTCGGTCTAAGGGAGTAACGCTATATAGTTTAATGATCATTATTATAACGTAGTGCCATACGTGTTACTTATCATTATTATAACGTAGTGCCATACGTGTTACTTATCATTATTATAACGTAGTGCCACACGTGTTACTTATCATTATTATAACGTAGTGCCACACGTGTTACTTATCATTATTATAACGTAGTGCCATACGTGTTACTTATCATTATAATAACGTACCCTCAGGATAGTACAATATATAGGAGTGGCATATGTACACTGTCGTAAAAATCTTCAGCAACATGTGTCATTCAGACTTGGTCTATTAATACCTTCAACATGTGTCATTCAGACCGACGGGACAACTTTTCTTTGATCTATGAATACCATCAACATGTGTCATTCAGACCGACTTGAACAGTTTTACCTTGGTCTATTAATACCTTCAACATGTGTCATTCAGACCGACGGGACAACTTTATCTTGGTCTATTAATACCTTCAACATTTGTCATTCAGACCGACGGGACAACTTTACTTTGATCTATGAATACCTTCAACATGTGTCATTCAGACCGACTTGAACAGTTTTACCTTGGTCTATTAATACCTTCAACATGTGTCATTCAGACCGACATGGACAGTTTTACCTTGGTCTATTAATACCTTCAACATGTGTCATTCGTTTAATGATCATTATTATACGTAGTAACGCTATATACTTTTCTGATCATTATTATAACGTAGTAACGCTATATACTTTACTGATCAATATTATAAAGTAGTAATGCTATATAGTTTACTGATCATTATTATAAAGTAGTAATGCTATATAGTTTACTGATCATTATTATAACGTAGTAACGCTATATACTTTACTGATCATGATTATAACGTAGTAACGCTATATACTTTACTGATCATTATTATAACATAGTAACGCTATATAGTTTAATGATCATTATTATAACGTAGTAACGCTATATAGTTTAATGATCATTATTATAACGTAATAACGCTGTATAAATAATAATGATCAGTAAAATATATAGCGTTACTACGTAATAATAATGATCAGTAAAGTATATAGCGTTACTACGTTATAATAATGATCAGTAAAGTATATAGTGTTACTACGTTATAATAACGATCAGTAAAGTATATAGCGTTACTACGTTATAATAATGATCATTAAACTATATAGCGTTACTACGTTATAATAATGATCAGTAAACTATATAGCGTTAGTACGTCATAATAATGATCAGTGCATACTAATAAGATGTTAAATTAGGATTTTCTAACACTTGTGTTAATATTTTGTTATTGTTATATTTCACTTCACCTTTTCACCAACTTTCAGTGTTATACATGTCATGAAATACGTGGGTATCACTGTTTTATCTATATTCAGTAACGTGAGGTATTTCTTTAGTGAAAGTACGGTTTTATTTACATATCATGTTTTCCATGATATTGGGAATTCCTGGGGAAATAACGATCAAAGATATATAGAGATATGCCTGGTATTTGTGGGATTGTTTTCCATGATATTAGGAATTCCAGGAGAAATAACGATCAAAGATATATAGAGACGTGCCTGGTATTTGTGGGATTGTTTTCCATGATATTAGAAATCC
>NW_013783534.1:0-661 GCF_000517525.1 Limulus polyphemus
TTCCCATGGAGAAGACAACTTAGGAGACTTCCCTTTGGTCTTCCTGGGATTATACAACCATACCTTGTCTCCTGGTACAAAGCTGACTTCAGTAGATCTCTTATCATAAGTTAACTTCATCGAATCAGCAGACGTTTTCAACTTTGAATGCACTTAATGGTGAATATCATCCATCCTTTCCGATAACACTTCCACAAACTCTGTCACACTCTCAGGCAACTCTTCATAAGGTGAGTGTCCCGTATGCTTGGGTCCCCTTTTAGCATTACATGTACTGCATGTTCGGCACCATTCTTCCACATCTCGCCTCATATCTATCCAGTAATATCTTTGTCGTATGTGACTCAATGTCTTCTTGATTCCGAGATGTCCTCCTGTTAAATTATGATGGGATTGACGCAGCACAACTTCCCGTAACTTCCTCGGTATAACTGTTTGCCAAGTTGTCACTTTCCCATCAGTAGTTTCCCATCTCCGTACAAGAATACCATATGCAAGCTTTAACTGGTCCCATTGCACCCAATAGTGCCTTGTCACAGGGCTTAAACTAGACACCTTCTCCCAAGCAGAGTGCAAAACACTTGCTTTTAGAAAATCAATTATTGGCTTCAAATCTTGATCTTTCTCCTGTTCTGCCTTGATATTGATACCTGGTTCCACT
>NW_013783535.1:0-660 GCF_000517525.1 Limulus polyphemus
CAAACCAAACATTATACTCTACTAACACAATATAGTGGATAAATCAAATATAATATTATACTATCTTGACACAGTATAGTGAATAAATCAAATAAAACATTATACTCTACTAACACAGTATAGTAGATAAATCAAATAAAACATTATACTCTACTAACACAGTATAGTAGATAAATCAAATAAAACATTATACTCTACTAACACAGTATAGTGGATAAATCAAATAAAACATTATACGCTACTAACACAGTATAGTGGATAAATCAAATAAAACATTATACTCTACTAACACAGTATATTGGATATATCAAGTAAAACATTATACTCTACTAATACAATATAGTGGATAAATCAAATAAAACATTATACTCTCTTGACACAGTATAGCGAATAAATCAAATAAAACATTATACATTATTAACACAGTATAGTGGATAAATCAAACAAAACATTATACTCTACTAACACAGTATAGTGGATAAATCAAATAAAACATTATACGCTACTAACACAGTATAGTGGATAAATCAAATAAAACATTATACTATACTAATACTGTATAGTGGATAAATCAAATAAAACATTACACTCTACTAACACAGTATAGTAGATAAATCAAATATAACATTATACTCTACTAACACAATATAGTGGATAAAT
>NW_013783536.1:0-661 GCF_000517525.1 Limulus polyphemus
GCTGAATCCTTAATTCGAATTTGTCGAAAGTGTCCTTTGGTGAGTCAGTGGTAAGTTTACGGACTTACAACGCAAAAATCCGGAGTTCGACACGGCAAATAGCCAAATGTGGCTTTACACTAAAACAAACACACTCGCTATCAGAAATAAAGTCGTAGGCCTACTCGAGTTGTTGAGCCATTGTCAATTTTATGTTGCCAAACAAGTTTAGTCAGATTTTAACAAGCTTCTCACGAGCCAGTGGGGGACATTTTTGTTGAAAAAAAACAAACTAACCAATCCAGTTTTTCTTAATTTGAACTGAAATTTTTTGGACATTTTTATTGGTTAAAAAAAAGCATTTCCCACACTCTTTTAGCGTTGGGGCTGCAAAAAGTGATTTGAAGTGGTAAAGTGACTGAAATCCGTTAGCGCATCACGAGCTTAACAGCCAAGCACAAGAAGCATGATAGTCTCCAAATGACACCCAGAGGTGTTCAGGAACAGTTTAGATTCACCTTAGTAGATATTGTGCAGCAAGCCGAGTACAATATTATGTTTGTAGCTGCTTTCAAGGTGTTCCTGTCTGCTCATCCTACTGCTGACTATCGTAATGCTTCGACTTTCCCTACCGAATCGCAGGTGAAATCGTTCGTATCTCAATTGAAAGCTAGAAATAAAA
>NW_013783537.1:0-693 GCF_000517525.1 Limulus polyphemus
TGGGTAGTTTTTAAAGCCATGAGATTAGTTGACAAGTTTGAGTACAGTTTTAAAAGTAAATAATTAATAAGGTGGGTAGTTTTTAAAGCCATGAGATTAGTTTGAGTACAGTTTTAAAAGTAAATAATTAATAAGGTGGGTAGTTTTTAAAGCCACAGATGGATATTTTTGTTTTATTTTAGATTTACATCCGTAGCTCGGCCAGAGAGCGTTGTCTTGAGAGTGCTGAATGTAATCTGGCTGCACTCTATGCACCTCAAGGTTACTGGAAGTGGAATGATAATCTTAATTGGCAGCCGATTCCCATTGAAACTGTTCCAGTCAACGATGATGGTGTAAGTGTCTCACACACGCAAACATGAAGAAATTAAAATTAAAAATTGTTTAAGTTTATTGATATGTGAACGTGAAACTTTACTGCTGATAATTTTAAGGACTAAGAGATGATGATATACTTGTATGTTATTGTATTTAACTTTCAAGTTTAAATTTAGTTTCAATTACTCCTTTCATTTTTTGTCTCAAACATTGAATGATTATACACTAGCATTTTTGACTTCTTTTTTTCTTCTTTCCTATTACTGGTGTGCGTGTAAAAATAATTAGTGTAATGTTCAGTACGTTCTGTTATTTTTAATGAACATCTTAGTGTAAAAATAATTAGTGTAATGTTCACTACGTTCTGTTATTTTT
>NW_013783538.1:0-661 GCF_000517525.1 Limulus polyphemus
GTGTGTACATAAACGTTTAAATTTGTATTGTTACGTAAAACCGACATTTCTAGAAAGCCTCGCCACACGCCTATAAATATAACCAACGCGACGCGCCAAAGAGAGTGTCTATTATTAGTTCGCTATAGTCAGTGTGCTGTAAACTTTGAAAACTATAACTGTAATTGTTATAATGCTTACCAATCGGAAAACTTCAGATATATGACCAGGAGCATTTACAAAGTTCGAACATTACAACTCATTTAACTTCAGTGGATTCTCATCAGACATTAGTATTTTTACGAAAACATTACATAACGTGACGGTGGAAAACCCGGTTGTGGCCGATAAGCAATGAGGGATAAGGCTAGCTAGCTTCCCGTTAAGTGAAATATACCTACGTCAACTCATAATCAACTCGCTCATCGTGAACCCTCGATAAAATATCGAAGAAATTCCAGATTAAAAGGAGGACTTTGTATTGCTTACAAGTTTATGAAACTTTTGTTTATAAATCATTGTTTGTAATAACTATTTGTAATAACTGTTATTGTAAATTGTAGTGTTATGTGTATATTAAAACGCATTTGTGTTAAAAAAGAAAATTGTGTGTATCAATCTTGTTGGCAAATATTATAAACTGACTATATATCGGCATATATTTAAATACTATATCCAAAGT
>NW_013783539.1:0-660 GCF_000517525.1 Limulus polyphemus
AAGGATGGGACCCAACGTTGCTGTGTGGACTTCAGGGCTTTTAACAGTATAACCAAAAAAAGACTCATACCCACTGCCAAGAATTGATGATAATCTGATGTCCTAAGTGGAGACAGGTGGTTTTCAACTCTAGACTTAAAGTCGGGTTTCCATCAAGTTAAAATGGCTGAATCAGATAAACCTAAGACTGCATTTAGTTATGGCCAAGGTCTCTGGCAATACCGTGTGATGCCATTCGGGCTTAGCAATGCTCAAGCAACATTTGAGAGGCTGATGGGAAGAGTACTGGAAGCCCTACAATTGAGGATAGCCCTAGTGTACCTGGATGATCTCATTGTATTTGCAACAACGTTTGACGAGGAAATGTCCCGGCTAGAGGAAGTATTCAAGCGTTTGAAAGCAGCAACCACAAACTTCATCCCAAGAAATGCCACTTTTTCCGGAAAGAGGTGATTTACTTGTGTCACATTGTAAGTGAGCATGGTGTCCGAACTGATCCTGACAAGGTGAAAGCAGTGCGTGATTGGCCAACACCAGACAATGTGGGACAGTTAAGAAGTTTCTTGGGACTCTGTACCTATTACTGGAAGTTTGTGAAGGACTTTGCAACTATAGCTGTTCCACTACACGATTTGACCAAAAAAGGCCAGAAATTTAAAT
>NW_013783540.1:0-658 GCF_000517525.1 Limulus polyphemus
TGGTTTCCAAAGTGGTAAATTTGGAGGGTAAAAAATTGAGGTCTAAAACAAATTTTCTAAGATAATTTTAGTTTGTGTAAATCATTATAAAAAAACAATCCGCTAGTCTTATAAACATGTGTTAATATGTGTAGAAAAGAAATAAAAAAAGAATGACGATAAATTTCCGTAACTGTTGTTTGCTTTTAAAAAAACATAATTATAAAAATATCTGCTCTACACCAGGAGAAGGCCCGGCATGGCCAGGTAGTTAGGGAGCTCGACTCGCAATCTGTGGGTCGTGGGTTCGAATCCTCGTCACACCAAACATGCTCGCCCTTTCAATTGTGGCAGCGTTATAATGTGACGGTCAATCCCACTATTCGTTGGTAAAAAGAGTAGCCCAAGAGTTGGCGATGGGTGGTGATAACTAGCTGTCTTCCCTCTAGTTTTACACTGCTAAATTAGGGACGGCTAGCACAGATAGCCCTCGTATAGCTTTGCGCGAAATCCATAACAAACAAACCTTTATAATTCTGGAAGCCTCAAAAACATAAGCAACTTGATTTTTAATAGTGAACACAAATATATGTTTCTAAATTAGTAAAACTTTTAATAAAACAAGTTTTATAGACATCGAGATGTTGCTTCGGTATAAAATAGCTACTTTAATTAACCT
>NW_013783541.1:0-660 GCF_000517525.1 Limulus polyphemus
CAAAACCGAATAGAGTTTCTTCTTCGACAGTGGCTTTTTTCAGGTGACACGTCTCCAGCAGCGTCGTTTGTTCTGTTGTTCACATCGTCCAAACTGAAATGTCCTGGACCGTGATAACACCAAAGCCTGTTGGCGTGCACCACCTTTAGCTTACCTCGCCGAACACATTTTATCCGGAAAGTCACGTCTGAGAGACGATCCACTACGTCATATGGGCCTTCCAATGGAGAAGACAACTTAGGAGAATTCCCTTTGGTCTTCCTGGGATTATACAACCATACCTTGTCTCTTGGTACAAAACTGACTTCAGTAGATCTCTTATCATAAGATAACTTTATCGAATCAGCAGACGTTTTCAAGTTTGAACGCACCTGATGGTGAGTAGCATCCATCCTTTCTGATAAAACTTTCACAAACTCTGACACATTTTCAGGCAACTCTTCATAAGGTGGGCGTCCAGTTAACAGATCCACTGGCAACCGAAGTTCCCGACCAAACATCAACTTTGCTGGAGTATATCCAGTGGCTTCATGCTCTGCTGTCCTATAGGCCATCAACAGTGGAGGGAGTAAGACATCCCAGTCATCTTGGCGGTTATTACAAAACTTTGCCAATTCCTGTCCCAGTGTCCAGTTGTACTTTTTACCATCCCATCGGACT
>NW_013783542.1:0-661 GCF_000517525.1 Limulus polyphemus
TGTTATCCGGCGCACTTATATACAGGAATAGAGGGCGCCTAGCACATACTGGATTATTCGTGATGTTCCCCATCCTTCTAGAATATCATGACGTGTTACCAGCGTCACGTTACTACCGCTGTCGTAATATCTTCTATAATAGTGGCTCGCAGGTACTTAAAATTGTTACTCTTTCTAGTTTTTCATATCAACAATGTTGAAGGGAATCTTGAAGGTTATCATCACTTTGCTTTTCTTAGTGCTTATTTCCATTCCACAATTCTTTTCAGTTTTGTTTAAGATTTCTGTAAGTTCCTGAAGCTCCTCAAATGTCTTTGCTATCAAGAAAGTTCCCTCCAACTGATACAGTTCCTGTAACATTCTATAAAGCGTTTGACATAAAGAAATTGAAAAGGCGTGGTGAGAGCAGTCAAACTTATACTGAAGTCGCAAACCATTTGAAAATGTTGTTGTCGATCAGTACTCTGCTAATTGTACTGCTGCGAAGTTCTTATAGTTCTGCAGAATGATTGAGACGAAGAGTTTGTATTACTAATGGTATAATTATTCGGACTATAATTATCGTCTTCTTGTCGACGAGAATAATAGTCCGAATAAGTATACCATTAGTAATGCAAAGTTCTTCTATTATTGTTATCAAGGATTTGCTGATGTTATGCTT
>NW_013783543.1:0-661 GCF_000517525.1 Limulus polyphemus
ATAGCCCTAGTGTACCTGGACGATGTCATTGTATTTGCAGCAACTTTTGACGAGGAAATGTCCCGGCTGGAGGAAGTATTCAGGCGTTTGAAAACAGCAAACCTCACTCTCCACCCAAAGAAATGTCATTTGTTCCAGAAAGAGGTGCGTTACTTAGGCCACATTGTAAGTGAGAATGGTGTGCAAACTGATCCTGATAAGGTGAAAGCAGTGCGTGACTGGCCAACACCAGACAATGTGGGAGAGTTAAGAGGTTTCTTGGGACTCTGTGCTTATTACCAGAAGTTTGTGAAGGACTTTGCAACTATTGCTGCTCCATTATATGATTTGACTAAAAAAGGTCAGAAGTTTGAATGGTCAGTTTCTTGCCAGCATTCTTTCAAGAAGTTGAAGGAAAAATTGGCCTTAGCTCCACTTTTAAAGCTTCCAGATCCCTCACTGCCATACATACTGTATTGTGATGCTAGTAATGTCGGAATTGAAGGAGAGGAACCAGAGAGGAACTACTGTGTAACACGGAGGGAACTCCCTGCTATAGTAAAGAGTCTGACATATTTTTACCCTTATCTCTATGGTGTAAGGTTTACCATCAGGACAGACCATGCTGCGTTACGCTGGTTAAGATCATTAATTAACCCAGAGGGACAACTAGCACCCTGGA
>NW_013783544.1:0-661 GCF_000517525.1 Limulus polyphemus
GTTATATTTTATCCAATCAATACCAAGTATATCGTTTTACAAGTAACGCCTTTTAGCGCCAGATTTTAGAGCTTAGGCACGTATAGTGCTTCTATTGCAGTAATTTTTGCACTCGGCATATTTCTGTTTATTTGTTGTTGTTTTTCATATTGCATAACAGTAATGTAAAGAAACTGGATAAATTTATATCCAACGTTGCGAAAAGTAAAGTGACCAGATTTTCTGGAGTCCAAAGCGGTTCATTTCACTAATGAATACAAAATCGGTTGCATTAAAAAAATTAAAACTTCTTTTCGTAAAAAAAAATCATATCATCTTATTATTATACTTTTCATTAGATATTATTTTCTTTAACAAATCAGGAGTGTGTTTTGGAAACATGCAATAGAAAATAATGACATTCCTATAAAATACATACTGTTACGTCTCCGTTTGTTAATTGATTTTTCCGTAACTTTGTTCCGACGAAATTTTAACGACACAAGTCTTTACTTAATAAAACTGGTTTATTCTTTCCGAATATAACTTTACCGATACACTCAACTTCAACAATCGCGCTAAAACAACGCTATATCAACGAACGTCAATAATACTTTTGACTGCAGATCAATTACACACTCTCTACACACACATTACCTTACCCTACCGCGTCACGTTTCCC
>NW_013783545.1:0-660 GCF_000517525.1 Limulus polyphemus
GGTTTCATGCTCTGCTCTCCTATAGGCCATCAATAGTGGCGGGAGTAAGACATCCCAGTCATTTTGGCGGCTATTACAAAACTTTGCCAATTCCTGTCCCAGTGTCCAGTTGTACCTTTCTACCATCCCATCAGACTGTGGGTGAAGTGGCATTGTTCTGGTCTTTCGGATGCCAAACAACTTGCAGCATTCTTGGAACATAGCTGATTCAAAGTTACGGCCTTGATCTGAATGCAGTTCATATGGCATACCAAATCTCAAGAAGAAATCACTAATAGCCGAAGCTACAGTTGTAGCTTCCTGATTTGGTATTGCATATCCATCACTACACAAATGTACCTGTTTCCAGCACGAGTTTGGGGCAAAGGACCTGCAATGTCAATGGCTGCTCTTTCCATTGATGTGCCAACTTGATATCACTTCATTGGAGCACGTCCCTTATGCTTGGGTCCCCTTTTAGCACAGCATGTACTGCATGTTCTGCACCATTCTTCCACATCTTGTTTCATACCTATCCAGTAAAATCTGTGTCGTAGGTGACTCAATATTTTCTTAACTCCGAGATGTCCTCCTGTTACAGTATCATGAGATTGACACAGCACAACTTCCCGTAACTTTCTCGGTATAACCGTTTGCCAGGTAGTCACTTTCCCATCTGCA
>NW_013783546.1:0-662 GCF_000517525.1 Limulus polyphemus
GTACGTCCGCAGACATACCGCTGTGCCACTGGGGGCTAGATGATTGTTTGTTTGTTTTTTGAATTTCGCGCAAAGCTACACGAGGGCTATCTGCGCTAGCCGTCCCTAATTTAGCAGTGTAAGACTAGATGGAAGCAGCTAGTCATCACCACCCACCGCCAACTCTTGGGCTACTCTTTTACCAACGAATAGTGGGATTGACCGTCACAGGGGGCTAGATGAACAAACCCGGACAACTTATATATCAAAACAAAACATATATTAAATGAAATAGTCTCCACTCTTATCGATGATGCTTTTCCATTTTACAATCAGATTGTTAATGCCCTGATTAAAGAAATCACTTGGCTTTGAAGCAAAAAATATGTCGATGTCCTCTTTAACGCCTTCCACTTTTGCATTAAGATGGTGTTGCAGCGAACGAAAAAAAAATGGTAATCTAATGGTGCCATATCTGGAGAATATGGTGGGTGGGGGAGAACTTCCCAACCCAACTCCATAATCTCGTGTTGCGTCAAACGTTCCACATGTGGACGTGCATTGTCGTGGAGAGAACACCTTTCTGATTGACGAGTGAAGGTCGTTTCTGATGAAGGTCCTGATTTAAACGTTCCAGATGCTGACTATAGATCTCTGCATTGATAGTTCGCTGTGGATTGAGG
>NW_013783547.1:0-660 GCF_000517525.1 Limulus polyphemus
CGGGCAACAAGCCTGAAGGGACAACCACTGGCAATACTTGGACAGTTGTCACCAGACGACAGACACAACTACAGAGCACTGGCAGAGGCTCAGGAACTCAGGTACGGAACCCAAAATCAGTCTGAAGTCTACAGGGCTAGGTTTAGGACGAGAGTTCGTACTAAAGGGGAGAGCCTGCAAGAGCTGGCACAGGACTTGGAAAATATGGCACACAATACCTACCCAACTGCACCACCCGATCTCCTCAAGTTGTTGCTGAGAGATCAGTTTGTAGACGCCTTGGACAATCCACAACTAAAGATACAACTGAAGAAAGCACACCCCTCTACTATGCAGGATGCAATGGCCAGAGCTCTTAACTTTGAATCCTACGTTAAGTCCAGCACAGAGGTACCAAGGTTGGTACAGTCATCAGGATTCAAGGCCAGAAAAGGTGATCTTTCAGAGAGGTTTGAGGGACTTTGCTGGCACTGTAACAAACTTGGGCACAAGAAAGCTCAATGCTGGAAACTTCAACACAAGGAAGATGCCACAGCAGGAAAGGTTGCTACACAGAAAGGTTGTTGGAACTGTGGAGAGCAAGGACATATGAGGAGCCAGCGTAAGAAGAATACCACAATAAGTCAGCTTCGGGAACCAGTAGTGGTTGGTGCTGAGGAC
>NW_013783548.1:0-1432 GCF_000517525.1 Limulus polyphemus
TGAGCAGAAGTTGACTCGGTGAAGACTGTTGTTCAACGATTGTCATCCAAAGTTTAACGTGATAAAATCTATTTAGGGATGTAGATTAACAATGAGTTAATGAGCAGAAGTTAACTCGGTGAAGACTGTTGTTCAACGATTGTCATCCAAAGTTTAACGTGATAAAATCTATTTAGGGATGTAGATTAACAATGAGTTAATGAGCAGAAGTTGACTCGGTGAAGACTGTTGTTCAACGATTGTCATCCAAAGGTTAACGTGATAAAATCATTGTGAGGATGCAGATTGATGCTCTTGAAGCGAGTGGGTCAAAGTGTGCTTGTCACAGCCTTTTTATAGTAACATTTGAAATTTAACTAAACTTATTTCTTAGCAATGCATGTCCATAAATTTGGCATTTAAACATAATTTATGATTCAAATTTTTATATTATCAGTTTTCATTTCTTAATTTCAAAAGGAAACATTCAAATTTCATTTGCATCTTTCCTGTGCCATTTGGTCATCTGTGCTCTGAATAATTTTATTTTCTTAGAATTTCTTTCTTCCTTTATATGGGTTTCAGGGTGTTTCCAGATATTAAATAAGAACCACCCACCAACTCTTCATACTTTTGAAATTACTTAAATTACTTTTGAAATTACAGTGATAACACGTTTATAATCCATAGAAATGACATTTTGTGAAATACGTGGTTCTGAAGATATTCCGTTGTTTTTCGTGTAGATCTTGATGTGTGTAGTTTGAAGTTAGTGATCTAAAGAATAATGGAATTTCTTTTAACCTATTTAGGGCTTAGATAGTAAGCCAGATAAATTATGGTAGTTTTGGGACATTCTGTTCTAGTGCCTGATATATTTTTTGTGTTCATATTTGAAAGCTACATGAAAAAGAACATAGTTAGCAAACAAAGCAGGCATGCAAGTGCAAACCAATCTATGGTTAGGGTTAGTACTAAATTTATTTTATGTTATATTTTTAATTATTATATATTTTTTTCATTAAAGTAATTAAAATGTAAATAAAACAAAAATTTGTTAGATTATACAAGGAAACTTAAAAATAAATCACGATCACTTCTTGATGTGATGTCTTTTGATGTAACAGGAAACTTTGTTTACTCACAACTCTGCATTCCTCTGGGTAGTTTATAGCTTGTCATGGTAGTTAGAATGGTCCAATACATCAGTAAAAGTAAATGATAGCAGATAAATAACTGTAATTAAATGTTACAATCTGCAGTCATCCTATTTATTTTTCAACTTTCATTGAAGTTAGTGCTAGGGTATAAAAGTACTTTAACTGAAAAACTTGATATTCATTTAGGAGGTCCGAGATGTTATAATAAAATGAAATAATAAATACTTTCAGTACCAATTATTGCAATTGCTGTATCTCCCATTTGACAAATCATAGGATGATAAGGAAAGCAT
>NW_013783549.1:0-661 GCF_000517525.1 Limulus polyphemus
AACATACACAGACACAGTCTACAAAATAGAAGCAGTCTTCAGCTATTTAATGAAGAAGGATCGGAAGGTCACGCTGATGACAGGGAGAGTTAATTAACTTCCAATAGAATCAGCCTTGACTATCTTATAGTGTTTCAAAAGTTTGAAAGTATACTGAGTATTTGTTTTGAATAGTCCGTGTTCAAAGTAATTTTTATTTTAAAATTAAAAATACTTTTCTTCATCTCAAAAATCTCAAATTTCCTTTGCGTAATCCCTAAAACCTCTTAAATCCATTTTAAACGTTTTTACAGTAAAACTATATAGTTTATTTGTTGTTTTCTTTATAGAATGACTTCAAGTTTTACCATGAAACTACATTCGTTTATCCTAATTAGCTCAAGTTCGTAATATTATACATCTATTTATAATTATGTTTTATTGCCTTTTGAACGGTATTTAACTAATATCCGCGCTATTATAACTTAATATAAGTTCTAAATCACTCGTTGAACGTGCAGCTCACGTTACGCTATCGAATTACATTACCCACGAGCTGCTCACGTATGTGCCTCGTGAACCATTTTAATTATATTATTATTACTTATTTTACCTAACCTAGTCTTAAATAACTTAAAAAGATCCGTGCTTTTATATTTCAGTTACGCTGAACAACTAACAT
>NW_013783550.1:0-861 GCF_000517525.1 Limulus polyphemus
CACATTTTATCCGGAAAGTCACGTCTGAGAGACGATCCACTATGTCATATGAGTCTTCCCATGGAGAAGACAACTTAGGAGACTTCCCTTTGGTCTTCCTGGGATTATACAACCATACCTTGTTTCCTGGTACAAAGCTGACTTCAGTAGATCTCTTATCATAAGTTAACTTCATCAAATCAGCAGACGTTTTCAAGTTTGAACGCACTTGATGGTGAATATCATCCATCCTTTCCGATAACACTTCCACAAACTCTGACATATTCTCAGGCAACTCTTCATAAGGTGAGTGTCCCGTACGCTTGGGTCCCCTTTTAGCACTACATGTACTGCATGTTCGGCACCATTCTTCCACATTTCGCCTCATACCTATCCAATAAAATCTTTATCGTATGTGACTCAATATCTTCTTGATGCCGAGATGTCCTCCTGTTAAATTATCATGGAATTGACGCAACATAACTTCCCGTAACTTCCCAGGTATAACTGTTTGCCAAGTCGTCACTTTCTCATCGGTAGTTCCCAACTCCATACAAGAATACCATCTTCAAGCTTCAACTGGTCCCATTGTGCCCAATAGTGCTTTGTCACAGGGCTTAGACTAGACACCTTCTCCCAAGCAGGGTGCGAAAAACTTGCTTTGAAAAAATCAATTATTGGCTTCAAATCCTGGTCTTTCTCCTGTTCTGCTTTGATATCTATATTTGGTTCCACTTCACCATCATCAACTCTTTCAATCGGCTTGACTTCAGCTTGATGACACCTGGTTATTTCAACCTCTGTTTTGCAGCAATGTCTGCAGTCATTTTTGCAGGGTCTTCGACTCAGTCCATCGGCATTACCATGAGATTTTCCCTCTCT
>NW_013783551.1:0-661 GCF_000517525.1 Limulus polyphemus
GCTTGGGAGAAGGTGTCTAACTTAAGCACTGACAAAGAACTATTGGGCACAATGGGACCAGTTGAAGCTTGATGATGGTATTCTTCTCCAGAGATGGGAAAGTGACAACCTGGCAAACAGTTATACCAAGAAAGTTACTAGAAGTTGTGCTGTGTCAATCCCATGATAGTTTAACAGGAGTCACCTACGACAAGAGATTTTACTGGATAGGTATGAGGCAAGATGTGGAAGAATGGCGCAGGACATGCAGTACATGTTGTGCTAAAAGGGGACCCAAGCATAAGGGAAGGTGCTCCAATGAAGTTATATCAAGTTGGTGCACCAATGGAAAGAGTAGCCATTGACATTTCTGGTCCTTTGCCCCAAATTCATGCTGGAAACAAGTACATTTGTGCAGTGATGGATTATTTCACCAAGTGGCCTGAGGCATATGCAATACCAAATCAGGAAGCTACAACTGTAGCTTCGGCTATTAGTGATTTCTTCTTCAGATTTGGTATGCCATACAAACTGCATTTGGATCAAGGCTGTAACTCTGAATCAGCTGTGTTCCAAAAATGCTGCAAGTTGTTTGGCATAAGAAAGACCAGGACAATGCCATTTCACCCACAGTCTGATGGGATGGTAGAAAAGTACAATTGGACACTTGGACAGGAATTGG
>NW_013783552.1:0-661 GCF_000517525.1 Limulus polyphemus
ATGTGATCCTTTGTGCTAACTCTTTTATGAAGACTTCCTCTAACCTTGGTAGCCCTTTGTTAGGGGTATACACCATATGTATAAAGACACCCTCGGGCCACCCCAAATCTGCCTGCCAAGTTTGGCCCTGCTAGCTCCAAAGCTGGGAGGAAATTTCGGACATACAATTTCACAAAAAATACAACGTAAATTAATATAGAATTTCTAACGAATAAAAGAACAATCACAGAACCACTGAACCCATTATCACTTACAAAGATGAAGCTGGAAGTTTACTAGCAAAAGAAAGATATAACAATCTTAAAACTAAGAAATTATTTCCGACTTATCCCTAACCCAAACCATAGAATCCAAAAGTATGGCAATATTTTCATGAGCTGTCACTTATGGTATAATTTGATTTCATATTTACGCTTTCTGTCCAATATATAAACATATACGTTATTTACAAGCTGTTACACATGGAACATAAGTACTCTCAAATTTAAAGCGGTCAGAGTTATGTGTCTGGCAGAAGCAACTTGCTAAAAAGTTGCATGTGGAAAAACAACAACAACAATATACTCAGTAATAAATATGGGGGCCCGGCATGGTCAGGTGGTTAAAGCGCTCGACTCGCAATCTGAGGGTCGCGGGCTCGAATCTCCGTCACACCAAACAT
>NW_013783553.1:0-661 GCF_000517525.1 Limulus polyphemus
CTCTGAAGACGCTTGTTGAGTCTACCCCATGGAAACACACTCGTAAAATGGCCCTGAAATTGAATGTCTCTCATGAAACAATACATAAATATCTAAGGAATATGGGAAAACTCCAAAAAGAAGGTGTTTGGGTGCCTCACGTACTCTCCAATGATCATCGTTTCCAACGTGTGAACGTTGCTTCGTCTCTTCTGACGTGTAATGCGCGTGAACCATTTTTGGACAAAACTGTCACCGGTGATGAAAAATGGATTCTCTATGCGAATATTAAACGACAAAAACAATGACTCAGTCGTAGACATAAACCACTTCCGACCCAAAAACCTGGACTCCATCCGCAGAAAGTAGTAATTCATTTCGAACTCCTCAATCCACAGCGAACTGTCAATGCAGAGATCTATAGTCAGCAACTGGAACATTTAAATTAAGCCCTTCATCCGAAACGCCGTTCACTTGTCAATCGGAAAGGTGTTCTTCTTCTCCACGTCAATGAACGTCTACATGTGGAACGTTTCATAAAACACAAGATAATGGAGTTGGGTTGCGACGTTCTCCTCCACCCACCATATTCTCCAGATATGGCATCATCAGATTACTGTAACACCATCATAATGGGAAAACGTATACAAATGTTGAAGGTGTTAAAGAGGACATCGACATG
>NW_013783554.1:0-1252 GCF_000517525.1 Limulus polyphemus
CAATTGTTCCCCTTTTTTATTTTAGTTACTCATTCTTACATTTCAATTCTTCGTTCTTATATTTTAGTTACTCGTTCTTACATGCCAATTGTTCACTCACATATTTTAGTTACACGTTCATATATGCCATTTGTTCAGCCTTATATTTCAGATACTCATTCCTATATTTCAGTTGTTCACCCTTATATTTTAGTTACTCGTTCTTACATGTCAATTTTTCACCTTTGTATATTAGTTACTCGTTTGTACGTGTCAATTTTTCACCCTTATATTTTAGTTACTCATTCTTACATTTCAATTGTTCACCCTTATATTTTAGTTACTCATTCTTACATGTCAATTCTTCACCTTTATATTTTAGTTACTCGTTCTTACATGTCAATTGTTCACCCACATATTTTAGTTACACGTTCATATATGTCATTTGTTCAGCCTTATATTTCAGTTAATCATTCCTATATTTCAGTTGTTCACCCTTATATTTTAGTTACTCGTTCTTACATGTCAATGTTTCACCTTTATATTTTAGTTTCTCGTTTGTACGTGTCAATTGTTCACCCTTATATTTTAGTTACTCGTTCTTACATTTCAATTGTTCACCCTTATATTTTAGTTACTCATTCTTACATATCAATTGTTCCCCTTTTTTATTTTAGTTACTCATTCTTACATTTCAATTCTTCGTTCTTATATTTTAGTTACTCGTTCTTACATGCCAATTGTTCACCCACATATTTTAGTTACACGTTCATATATGCCATTTGTTCAGCCTTATATTTCAGTTACTCATTCCTATATTTCAGTTGTTCACCCTTATATTTTAGTTACTCGTTCTTACATGTCGATTTTTCACCTTTATATTTTAGTTACTCGTTTGTACGTGTCAATTGTTCACCCTTATATTTTAGTAACTCATTCTTACATTTCAATTGTTCACCCTTAGATTTTAGTTACTCATTCTTACGTATCAGTTATAACCATTTATATTTTAGTTAATCTTTCTTACATGTCAATTGTTCATCTTTTATTTTAATTACTTATTCTTACATGTCAATTGTTCATCTTTATTTTAGTTACTTATTCGTTCATGTCAATTGTTCACCCACATATTTTAGTTACTCATTCTTACATTTCAGTTGTTCCCCTTTTTTATTTTAGTTACTCATTCTTACATGTCAATTGTTCATCTTTATATTTTAGTTGCTCATTCTTACATTTCAATTGTTTGTCCTTTTATTTTAGTTACTCGTTC
>NW_013783555.1:0-661 GCF_000517525.1 Limulus polyphemus
CAACTCTTCATAAGGTGGGTGTTCTGTTAACAGATCCACTGGCAACCGAAGTTCCCGACCAAACATCAACTTTACTGGAGTGTATCCAGTGGTTTCATGCTCTGCTGTCCTATAGGTCATCAACAGTGGAGGGAGTAAGACATCCCAGTCATCTTGGTGGCTATTACAAAACTTTGCCAATTCCTGTCCCAGTGTCCAGTTGTACTTTTCTACCACCCCATCGGACTGTGGATGAAGTGGTGTTGTTCTGGTCTTTCGGATGCCAAACAACTTGCAGCATTCTTGGAACACAGCTGATTCAAAGTTATGGCTTTGATTTGAATGCAGTTTGTATGGCATACCAAATCTGAAGAAGAAATCACTAATAGCCGAAGCTACAGTTGTAGCTTCCTGATTTGGTATTGCACATGCCTCAGGCCACGTAGTGAAATAATCCATCACCACACAAATGTACTTGTTTCCAGCACGAGTTTGGGGGAGAGGACCAGTAATGTCGACAGCTACTCTTTCCATTGGTGCACCAACTTGATATAACTTCATTGGAGCATGTCCCTTACGCTTGGGTCCCCTTTTAGTCACAACATGTACTGCATGTTCTTGCACCATTATTCCACATCTTGTCTCATACCTATCCAGTAAAATACTGTGTTGTAGGTGACTC
>NW_013783556.1:0-661 GCF_000517525.1 Limulus polyphemus
TTTTTCTTTCTTTCTTTTTGTTTCTCTCTCTTTCTTTTCTTTTTGATTAGATATCCCATAGTGGGTAACAAATACTAAGACAATCTTACATTATTTAAAAGCTGGGATAGGTTTCAAAGAAGCAACATGAATTTTCTCATTAGGTTTTCCGACCAACTGACAGGTATGACAAGATTTATAAAACTGAGAAACACTTTGCCTAATTTTTGGCTGAACGAAATTTCTCATAATTTTGTCATATGTCTTGTTGACACCTAAATGATCTCCCATGGGGAGTTCAAGGGCAACTTTCAATATTCCAGAACGATATGCTTTGGGAATAAGGATCTGATAAACAATAGCCCAGTCTTCTGAAGCTGGCACATCTGGTGGTCTCCATTTCCTCATAAGTACACCATTTTTTAATAAATAACCATTTGGAACTTTCTCCAGTTCATCTTTTGGGAGTGCATATTTAAATAGTGAAGTGATCTGCAAATCTTTTTCTCATTCACTGATCAGTTTACTTTTAGTAAATGGAACTTCACTAGGTGAATCAGATCCTTCATGTCCATCATTGTCCCTCACTGAGGTATTGTCAGTAGGATGATCATTCACAAGATCCCTATCAGATCCAAAAAAATGTCTGAGACAAATCTATAGTATCATCCTCTGAATCCAT
>NW_013783557.1:0-660 GCF_000517525.1 Limulus polyphemus
TTTCCCTGAAGTTTCAAGTTCAATTCATTCATGTGGGATGTGATGTCAACCAAAAATTACAACTTTGACAGCCAGGTAGGATCTGACAGAAGTGGATCAGCTCTATCCTTTTCGGTGAGAAAAATATATATTTCTCTTCGGAGTTTATAAAAACGAAACAGGACTTTACCGCAGCTGAGCCACCTCACTGCTGTGTGATAAGGCAAGTCACAGAATTCAGAATCAAATTTTCAAGAAAAGCCTGGAACTGGCGGTGATTAAGTGCATGCCCCCGAATGAAGTTCACCGCAAAAACAACTGGTTTCAGTATGCAAGAAATATCTAAGTCTTTCCCACAGAGTGCTTGCTGATGTATAATGCAGTGTATAAACAGAGCACCCAGGAGTTGAAGATCCTCTAACTTAGTTCGTATCTGCCCCACCAGACCCTTCCTCACTCCAGCCATGTTTTTTCCTCCATCAATTGTAACACATCGAAGCTAATTCCACTGAAGGTTATAGCCTTGCAAAGTTTTCTGCACTTCCATGAAAATGTCTTCTCCAGTTGTTGTTCCGTGCATGCTGCAAACGGATGCCAACTCTTCTGTGATCTGAAAGTCCAAATTAACACCACGAATGAACACGACAAGTTGTGACGTACTCGAGAGATCAGTAGACTTAT
>NW_013783558.1:0-661 GCF_000517525.1 Limulus polyphemus
GCTCCACTTTAAATCTTCCAAATCCCTCACTGCCGTACATACTGGATTGTGATGCTACTGATGTTGGAATTGGAGGAGTGTTGTCTCAGAAAGTGGGTGAAAATGAACATGTGGTGGCCTACTTCAGTAGGGTCCTGAGTAGACCAGAGAGGAACTACTGTGTAACTCGAGGGGAACTCCTTGCTATAGTTTGACATATTTACATCCTTACCTCTATGGGGCTAGGTTTACCATCAGGACAGACCATGCTGTGTTATGCTGGTTAAGATCATTAAAGACACCAAAGGGACAACTGGCACCTTGGATTGGAAAGGTAGACCAGTATAATTATGATATTGAATACAGAGAAGGAAAATCTCATGGAAATGCAGATGGACTGAGCCGAAGACCCTGCAAAAATGACTGCAGACATTGTTGCAAAAGAGAGGTTGAACTAACCAGGTGCCCTCAAGCTGAAGTCAAAGTGACTGAAGTAGTTGATGATGATGAAGTGGAACCAAGTATAGATATTAAAGCAGAACAGGAGAAAGACCAAGATTTGAAGCCAGTAATTGATTTTCTACAAGAAAGTGTTTTGCGCCCTGCTTGGGAGAAGGTGTCTAGCTCAAGCCCTGTGACAAAGAACTATTGGGCACAATGGGACCAGTTGAAGCTCTTGTCC
>NW_013783559.1:0-661 GCF_000517525.1 Limulus polyphemus
AAGGCAACACACTTGTGAAATGGCCCTGAAATTGCATGTCTCTCATGAAACAATACGTAAACATCTAAGAAATATGGGAAAACGCCATAAAGAATGTGTTTGGGTGCCTCACAAGCTCTCTGGTGATCATCGTTTCCAACATGTGAACATCGCTTCATCTCTTCTGGCACGTAATGCTTGTGAACCATTTTTGGACAGAATTGTCACCGGTGATGAAAAATGGATTCTCGATGTGAATATTAAATGCCAAAAACAATGGCTCAGTCCTAGACCAAAACCACTTCCAACCCCAAAACTTGGACTCCATCCACAGAAAGTGATGCTTTGCAATTTGATAGGACATCAAAGGAGTAATTCATTTCAAACTTCTCAATCCACAGTGAACTGTCAATGCAGAGATCTATAGTCAGCAACTTGAACGTTTAAATCAAGCCTTTCATCAGAAACACCCTTCACTCATCAATTGGAAAGATGTGCTTCTTCTTCTCCACGAGAATGCACGTCCACATGGGAAAATGTATGCAAATGTGGAAGGTTTTAAAGAGGACATTGACATGTTTTTTGCTTCAAAGCCAAGTGATTCCTTTAATCAGGGCATTTACGATATGATTGTAAGATGGAAAAGCATCATTGATAAGAATAGGAGACTATTTCATTTAAT
>NW_013783560.1:0-985 GCF_000517525.1 Limulus polyphemus
AAGTCTTTATAGTTGTGAGGTATCGAAAATCGATGATTAATGTTGGGCCTAAGACAAGTAAACTTATAGATTTTGGGGTCTGCGATTAGAGCACTTTTGTAATATTCTAGAAATCCTGTATTTAAAGAAGTACTATTACAATAAACATACTGATCTGACTGTAAATGTTTGCAGGTCCATGCTAGTCTTAAATAAGTGTTTGTTAAAAAAAAACTAATTATTCAATAAATACAATCATCAACATACAGAAAAGATTGAACACTTCAAATATACCTCTTCAAATTACTTCTGTTATTAGTATTTTTCTCTTGTTACATCTCGTCTAAATTACTTTCATTATAATAATAATATGCACAAGTAAATTACCCATGAAATGTCATGGGATGGGAAACAGTTATGCCAAAAAATTGGAATGATTACTAACATGTTCTTGTAAATCTATTTGGTAAATCCTTGTAGGCAATCCTGAGAGTCCCAAAAATGTTTGTGATCCACATGTGGGAAATGAAATTGAGTAGTTTCAAAAAGCTAAAAACAAATTTTTGTTTTAAGTGACCAGTCATATGTTCATTATAGTTTAATGTCAATCTGCTCATCCAATCCTCACAGTCCCTAAAACCCCCTTGGTAATTTATACGTGTGTATATATATATTTAGATGCTTATTTTGAATGATTCTTTACATATACATTGTAAATCTGTGAATCCAGTTCTTAGGCTCCCAAAATATTCCTGTGGAGATACCAACTTCAAAATACACAAATTCTGAATTTTAGGTTATTATTTTGAGTGGTTTCATACACATTACCATTGTTAATGTAAAGCAGTTTAGTCAAGCTTGAGAGCTCTCCCTCACAACTCTTATGCATTTTTGTTTACAGTTTGTGGGTATCAAGAGCTTACACACAAAGTTTCAATAAAAAAAAGTGTAAGATGAATTCTGAAAGCACTTAAACATGGATACCTTACACATGCACAGTTGAGAA
>NW_013783561.1:0-661 GCF_000517525.1 Limulus polyphemus
TGTAGAATGTTGATACGTAAAAGGACACAGACAGATTTTCCTGAACCAACGGTTGCAACTGATTTGATAACATTTATAATTTCATATGGTGAAGATGGTTTCCCAAACTTAAAAATTGCATTGCGGATTTTGTTAACAATTGGGGTTTCTATTGCTAGTTGTGAAAGGTCCTTCAGCAAGCTGAGATTAATTCTTACATACTTGAGAACCACAATGACTCAAGAACGACTTAGTAACTTGGCAGTATTAAGTATTGAAAAGACGTACTTAATACCTTAAATTTTGATGGTTTAATTGATGCATTTGCAGCAGCAAAAGCACGAAAGGTTCATATAATGGAACCATGAACAATGCTACCTGTACAAGATCTAGTTATGTATATGTACAGTTTTGTAAACTAGTAAAATTTGTTATTTGTAAACTTAAGTAGTATTTTATCAATCTGTTTTATAATCCATATACATCACAAGTGACTGGCTTCTTATATAAAATTTAAGTTTCAAAACTAGGGAGATAACAGAAATTTATTCTGTATGCTTGAAAGATTACTCTAGCTATGTGACTTTGAACAATACTGGATGACATAAATATCAAAATGGTTTACAAATTGTGTATATACACCGAGTAGGCAACACTTCATTAGTTCCAGGTTTACAGTTGT
>NW_013783562.1:0-661 GCF_000517525.1 Limulus polyphemus
ACTCATTGCTAGCATTACGGTTCAGAATTACGAACGGCTGTGTGCGAAATTCTGAAATAAACAAAAGTTTTCTGCTACAATTAAATAACTCTTTGCTAGCATTACGAATGGACCTAACTTGGTGAATGTCGCGGGATTGGTGAAAGTTTCGTCGTGCATCACTGAAACGGTTTACGTTGAGCGAAAACTACAAGGTAAACAAATATTGCAGAAATTATTTAGGGAGTGTACTGTAACTTTATTTTAAGAATGGTTGACATTTTTGACTTTCAGTAATTTTCTTACATATAAGAGGCATAATTGATTTAATTAGATTAAATGTTTGAAAAAAAAGTAGTTATTTTAAGAACATTTTCATCCATGTACGGCCTAATTTATTATATTTTCTATACACACAAACAATAGACGAAACCACTATTTATATAATCATATGTGCATGTTTGGTTGTTTGGTTCTATTTATGTGTGCATATGTAACAACATGCATGTATTTGTGAAATTACGATTTAAAATAGTCAATTTTTAAATGACTCGTAGTTCCTGGTTTACTTGTTTTAACGACTGGCGCCGCACGGTTGCATTACAAACGCGTCGCTGGGGGACTACAGATGCAGGGGTTTATCTCAATAAAAACAAGGAGGGGCTATGAAACATTTAGGATG
>NW_013783563.1:0-662 GCF_000517525.1 Limulus polyphemus
TACTTTTTTTTTTGTAGTTAATTGTGTTACACTTAAATCCTACAATGTCATGTTACTGGAAGAATACATATGGAAAAAGTTTACATAGTTAGTTCTTCTCGACTGGGGGCGACTCCAGCCGTTGGAGACAAGGATAAAAGAAGTAGCCCTATTAGTAAAAAGAAAACGACATTAATTTTTTTTTTATTTGTAATAACGAAGTTATATATTTCGGGATAGAGACAATTCGTAGTTAATAGAGAGAGGTAGGTAAAAGGGACTTTTATGTTACCCTTCTGTTGTTTTATGGCTGATCGATCTCTTTGGTAATATGTACATTCCATGAAAGCGTGTTCTGGGTCTTCAAAATTTGAACAATGGCTGCATTCACCATTTGGGTGTACCTTTATTTTGTACAGATGTCCATTTAGACCTGTGCAATTAAACCGGAGGTGTGTAATAATAACTTCTTGGTGTCTATTCGTACATTCATACTTGATGTGAGAAGAAACAACAGGAACAATTTTCTTGTAGATATTGGAATGTTGCACGGAATTCCATCTACGCTGCCAGGAATCTAAAATGAATTGATAAACTTGGCCATAGAGGTCACCAAGTTCAATAGAAACGTTTGTGACCCCAGGATATGCTAACGCATTCTTGGCAAGATGATCAACTATCTC
>NW_013783564.1:0-657 GCF_000517525.1 Limulus polyphemus
CTAGTCACGTGACCTCGCTGACGCAACAAAAGTATTGGTTACGATATATTATGCGCATATATACTAATAATAGGCTAAAAAGGTCGCTAACGTTTCCTGTATTACAATTCAAAAATGTTTAAAACAGTAACTGTTCATCTACTACCTTTTTAATTACCCGAGGGCTTCAAGATTTCTCCAGCTTACTTCACTGGTCTATGGGTATCCGCATTTCATATTCCGATATATATATATATATATATATACAGAGAGTATTTTTTGTGAATGATAAATATATGATGTACGTACTTAAATATACTTTTAAAAACCAATTTAACCCAACAGATGGCTCTACATATCTGGGAATAGACACGCGACAGTTTCTAAAGGTAAAGTTTATATGTGATACAGGTATATCATAAAAAGTAAAGAAACAATAATATTAAAAAATTATGAATTTTAAAATGAGGTAGGAATCCTGCTACAAAAAAGGTATGAAACAAGAATTAAAACCACAATCTCAAATTTATTAAATTTTATCCCTATTTTGGCAGCTTTATACACTTATCTAGAGGCCAAAGTAAGGATTACATTTTATATATTTGTGATTGTGGTTTTAATCTTGTAAACATTATAGCTATCAGGGATATGGCTATACTGAAAGTTTATAGATGTTGT
>NW_013783565.1:0-1497 GCF_000517525.1 Limulus polyphemus
AGTTATTAATGTTTGGAAATAAAGGATGGTGGGAGGGTCCAGAATCCCTCCCCTAGATTCGTGCTTGCTTGTATAACATTGATGTATATAGTTATTAATTTCTGGAAATAAAGGAAGGAGGGAGGGTCCAGAGGCCCAGGATCCCTCCCCTAGATCCGCATCTGTTTATACAACATTAAATAAATACTGTTATTCAATTATAAATTAGAAACATATGACAACGTAAAAAATCAATAGTAAATTTGCATTTTAACATTCAAGTAGCCAGAGAGTTGACGGTCAGTGTTGCCAGGCAGTTTGCCTTCCCTCTAGTAAGCAGTTTATAATTAGTGACAATTGCAGATAGGCTTGGTAGCTTTACAAAAACAAAGACAGGATGAACAAGTTTATTGGCGATGGGAATCGATTCACGAGGAATCCGCCCCCTCCCCATTATGTAACAAACATAATTATAATATTTCGATTACTTGAACAAAAGGAATAATCGAAAAGAGTAAATAGTGAGAAACTCTAAATTTGATTAATTCGTTACTTACGTGACAATCGATGTAATCGTAATTTCGATAAATCTATTAGTTTACGATACACTAGTCGATGAAATCGCTGTTAATAGGTAATTGATTATATCGTTTAACCTTTTAAATCTACTCAGCTCTAATAACTGGGAGGCAACTCTAATGTCGGTAGCTGTTTCGTTTGTTGTAATATCTGTATACTAAGTACATGTTAAAGGTGAATATCTGTACTTCTGGCCAGCTCTATATTACTTAGTGAAATACAAGTTGACATGGTTGATGTTCCAAGTACGTTAGTGTGTATTGTGAAATATAAGTGTTGACATGGTTGATGTTCCAAGTACGTTAGTGTGTATCATGAAATATAAGTGTTGATATGGTCGATGTTCCAAGTACATTAAAGCATGCGCTGGATGAGTGTGAAGCAGCTGTTCATTCAACTTGTATCTTTACTCAAATCAGTAATGAATGTAGTCTTTGTATAACAGAGAAAGTGTATATTTCAAACTTGCCAAACACCAGAATATCAGTACATCCGCTATAATAATTTTGACAACTCTAATGTTTGTTTGTTTGTAATTAAGCACAAAGCTACACAATGGGCTGTCTCTGCTCTGCCCACCACGGCTATCGAAACCCAGATTCTAGCGTTGTAAGTCCGCAGACATACCGCTGTGCCAGATACACACTAACGTACTTGGAACATCAACCATGTCAACTTGTATTTCACAATACACACTAACGTACTTGGAACATCAACCATATCAACTTGTATTTCACAATACGCACTAACGTACTTGGACCATCGACCATATCAACACTTGTATTTCACGATACACACTAACGTACTTGGAACATCAACCATGTCAACTTGTATTTCATAATACGCACTAACGTACTTGGAACATCGACCACATCAACACTTGTATTTCACGATACACACTAACGTACTTGGAACATCAACCATATCAGCACCTGTATT
>NW_013783566.1:0-661 GCF_000517525.1 Limulus polyphemus
GTATCTTCTTCCGTATTGGTCTCCATCTTGTTGGCTTCTGCTTCATGTGGGGTTCATCTGCTTTATCAGTAAATGTCCTATCATCGGTAACAGTCACATCAGTGGTAGTAACTTCATCGTTTCCCTTCTCAAAACTGAGTAGAGTTTCTTCTTCGACATTGGCTTTTTCAGGTGACACCTCTTCAGCAGTGTCATTTGTTCCTTTGTTCACTTCGTCCCAACTGAAATGTCCTGGACCGTGATAACGCCAAAGCCTGTTGGCATGCACCACTTTTGGCTTACCTCGCTGACCACATTTTATCCGGAAAGTCACGTCTGAGAGACGATCCACTATGTCATATGGGCCTTCCCATGGAGAAGACAACTTAGGAGACTTCCCTTTGGTCTTCCTGGGATTATACAACCATACCTTGTCTTCAGGTACAAAGCTGACTTCAGTAGATCTCTTATCATAAGTTAACTTCATCGAATCAGCAGACGTCTTCAAGTTTGAACGCACTTGATGGTGAATATCATCCATCCTTTCCAATAACACTTTCACAAACTCTGACACATTTTCAGGCAACTCTTCATAAGGTGGGCATCCCTTACACTTGGGTCCCCTTTTAGCACTACATGTACTGCATGTCCTGCACCATTCTTCCACATCTCGCCTCATACC
>NW_013783567.1:0-658 GCF_000517525.1 Limulus polyphemus
AATAACCTTGCACATAGAGGTAAGGATGGAATATATCAGACTTTTTACTATAGCAAGGAGTTCCCTCCGTGTTACACAGTAGTTCCTCTCTGGTCTACTCAACACCCTACTGAAGTAGGTCACCACATGTTCGTTTCCGCCAACTTTCTGAGACAACACTCCTCCAATTCCGACATTACTAGCGTCACAATCCAGTATGTACGGTAGTGAGGGATCTGGAAGCCTTAAAAGTGGAGCAGAGGCCAATTTTTCCTTCAACGTCTTGAAAGAATGCTGGCAAGAAACTGTCCATTCAAACTTTTGGCCTTTTTTAGTCAAATCATGTAGTGGAGCAGCTATCGTTGCAAAGTCCTTCACAAATTTGCGGTAGTAAGTACAGAGTCTCAAGAAACTTCTTAGCTCTCCCACATTGTCTGGTGTTGGCCAGTCATGCACTGCTTTCACTTTATCAGGATCAGTTTGTACACCATTCTCACTAACAATATGGCCTAAGTAAAGCACCTCTTTCTGGAACAAATGACATTTCTTGGGATGGAGTTTGAGGTTTGCTGCTTTCATACGCTTGAATACTTCCTCCAGCCGGGACATTTACTCGTCAAAAGTTGTTGCAAATACGATGACATCGTCAAGGTACACTAAGGCTATCCTCCATTGTAGG
>NW_013783568.1:0-660 GCF_000517525.1 Limulus polyphemus
TCAAAGAAGTGAAGTAAGAAGTTTCGAAAAGAGCGCGCACGGTAGTGTGATGTAAAAATTACTCATGCTAGAAATTTTCATAACAGTGACACGAAATTATTTCTTATCACACGGTCTCTAATATACACCATAGTAAGAGTTGGACCTGTTGGGTCACCCTCTATTCAGAGGTTATGAAGAATTCAAGCTAATTTCAATATTTAACGAAACTTGTTTTATTCTGTTTCTCTTCTCATTTGATTACAAATATGGCGCTATTGTGCGCCTTTTTTGCTGTATTTAATTACAGACAAACAATCTCAGAGTTTTAGCAGTATATAGATAGATAAACCGATATGTGACGTTATCTAGTGTACCTAAATTCATCTAGAAATTTTCATAAAAGTGACCCGAAAAACGGCGCTAACTCAGTAACCCGTAGCTCGATTTTAACGAAACTTGTTTTATTCTGTTTCTATTCTCATTCCGTTACAAATATGGCGCTATTGTGCGCCGTTTTCGCTGTATTTAATTACAGACAAGCACACAAACAAACAATATCAGAGTTTTAGTAGTATATAGTTTTGGATCTGTGTTAGCTGTTGTGCATATTGATGTAGGGGAGACCGGGGCTAATTGTTACGATTTTTAGAAAAAGTCAAATATCTAGCGAAATAACCC
>NW_013783569.1:0-661 GCF_000517525.1 Limulus polyphemus
GCATCCTAACCATCTGGCCGAAATACAGCTTAGTTACTAAGCTTGATTAATCATAGTGTAATTCTATGGTATCGCTATAGTAATTTATGATTTTTTGGTTATTCAACTGTTTACATAAAACCTAAAAAAAAATATTTCGTTAAATATCCTACACGTGCGAAATTTTAAAAGGCTTAGCAACCTACGTCAAGCATAAACTGAGTACAAAGGTCGTAACTAGAAGAGATAATTGTTTGCTTCTATGTTTTAAGAAAAATATGTTTAATAACTTATTTCTAAATAATAATAATCTATATACATATATAATGTGTAATAATTGAAATGTTAGTGTATTTACTAAATACTAGTCTACTAAAACACAGCCAAGACAGGGTCATTTTGTAAAAACTAAAGGTCAATCTTATATTATTTGATACGTTAACATGAGTGCACGTGCGCCACGTCATTACAACCTCTGTAATGTTAGCCAGGCACGACTGAAATATCAATATAGTAAAAATAATAAATATATACAAATTAATAATGTTATGAGATTTAAGCTATTTGTTATAATTTGTAGTCATTCTAGAACGAAAGAAGCATAATTTATATTTATTTCCAAATTTTTTACGTTGGTTACGAGATCGGTCAAATCTATCGAACCCGTAGAGATTCATTAGTG
>NW_013783570.1:0-661 GCF_000517525.1 Limulus polyphemus
TTTGGTTTTAATCACAGATTTTCTGTAATTCAGCTATGCAAATTTAGAAAATAATATTAATTTTTTCTATCACATAAGGATTTTTTACAAATCATGAAGAAAAAACTCTTACTTAGATTAAATTATTATTTAGTTTACCACAATGAACATGTTTTTTATTATGTTTGTTAACAAAAATACAAACTGAAGGAAAGGGAAGAACATTGATGTCAAACAAATATGCATCCTCATTCATCCTGATTTTTTGTGTGTGAAATTTATGTGTTATGGTTTTCCGTTTATAAATTGCGTTATGACATTTTGTGAAAAGTCTGTAGGTGATGGAGAAAAATGGATATCATTGTCAGATTCAGCATACAGGAATTACTTGTAGAACATGTAAAATTTTAAAGACAACAAATCCATTGCAGACCAGTGTTATTACTATTGTACGCTTTATGAAGAGTATTATTATTATGTGAAGTTAGTACTATTTTTAATTGTTAAAGTGCATTTATATTACAAAATTATGTATTATTATCTTTATTAAATGGTATTTTCAGGTCCATGAATTGTATTTATATTAGATGTTTCTTAAGTTATGTAAATGACTAAACATATCATTGTTAAGGAGTCTTATTTGTCTTAATTCTTGTTAAAGTGTCTTTAAGTATATTGTTAC
>NW_013783571.1:0-817 GCF_000517525.1 Limulus polyphemus
GAGAAGCAGCTGCTGATCTTGATTCTTTGAAAGAGAAATTGATAGAATCACGTGAAAAGTCCTGTCAAGAAGCACTTAAAGTGGACAAGAATCAATGTGAAACATGGGGATTGACCATTGAAATAAGAAAAATACGTCGTAAACGAATGCCAGGTGAAAATGCAGCTGATGCTGGTTTGACTGCTGAACTGGAAATTTATCGCATCATGAAGGATGTTATTGATCTCTTGATTACAGAAATAACAGGAAGTTTTTCTCGCTTACTAGATTTAGATTCACGGCTTGGATTTCTACTAGATGTGCAAAATATTGTTTCTGGAGATTTCGAAGACGGAAAATTGCAAGAAAAATGTTCTGACTTAGCAAAGAGCTATCCAGGTGATATTGATGGACCAGAATTGTACAGAGAAATTAAAGACCGTAGAATGTTGATAAGTAAAAGAACACGGACCGATTTTCCTGAACCAATGGTTGCAACTGATTTGCTAACATTTATAATTTCATATGGTGAAGATTCTTTCCCAAATATAAGAATTGCATTGCAGATTTTGTTAACAATTGGGGTCTCTATTGCTAGTTGTAAAATGTCCTTCAGTAAGCTGAAATTAATTCTTACATACTTGAGAACCTCAATGACTCAAGAACAACTTAGTAACTTGGATAATATTTTGATGGTTTAATTGGTGCATTTGCAGCAGCAAAAGCACGAAAGGTTCATATAATGTAACCATGAATACCTGTACAAGATCTAGTTAAGTATATATATATATATATATATATATATATACTAGTTTAGTAAACTAAATTAAATTTAGTT
>NW_013783572.1:0-661 GCF_000517525.1 Limulus polyphemus
AATATATATATATATATATATATATATATATATTTGTGTTTAACAAGCTAGTTCACTCTCCACTTGATGATGCCTTTAATGGTGAGACCATGGTCATAATAAATGTAATATTTGTTCTGCTCAATTCTGTAACATTGAAATTTTAGATTTATATCCTCATGTTTTATAATTATAACTGGAGATGATATGTACTTGTTTACTTCAGTTGTGCCACTAGTTGTTATTTATCTTTTGAATGTGTTTGATTTTAGAACATGAATGTCGTAGAGAAAACAGAACAGCCTGATGATCTTCTACAAGGTGAGGTTATTTCAAGGTTCAATGACAGTAGTGATGATGATGATGATTTGGATAGCTCAAAATATAGTGATATGAATGTGAAAACAGAAATTGAATTACAAGAAGATTTACAACAAATTGAATCCAGATTGGAAAATACATCTGGTAAGTACAATCATCTCCTAAAAACTTTAAATTCATTGACACTGGCTTAAAGAATTGTTTGAATTATTGCTAATCTTGAAAATTCTTGCACTACTTGAGAAAATATTAATTTGAGATGTATAGAGCTGTGTTTTTCTGTTTTTGATGCCTTTATCTAGGAATTATCACTTGAAATAGTTTGAATTGTTAAAATGACAACAAAACAACTAAAACAGTT
>NW_013783573.1:0-659 GCF_000517525.1 Limulus polyphemus
CTACCGCCAACTACCTACCGCTACTCTTTTACCAACGAATAGTGGGATTGACCGTAACATTATAACGGCGGAAAGGGCGAGCATGTTTGGTGTGATGGGGATTCGAACCCGCGACCTGCAGATTGCGAGTCGATCACCATAACCACCTTGCCATGCCGGGCCTTTTCCAGAAAGAGATAGACCTGAAACATATTTAAACTGGTTTGTCGCTTCAGACCATCTGCAGTTGTCTGAAGAATATCCGCTGTTGCCTAAACAACGTGTATGCCAGCAGAAGCATATGGTATTATTTACATAAGAGCGTCTGTTTAAGGATGGACTGTATGACGTATGGGTCAGTAATGAAAAGGATGGCTTTTTTCGTACGTATCTTACATCCTTTATGTTTCAAGTAAGGTATATATACTCACTTTGGATTTAACCAGCCAGTGAAAATGATTCACCTATTCTAACCTGTTATTAGCCGAAGCGCGCACGCGTAAAAGTATTTGGGTGCTGTGCAGTATAATGATCCTATAAGAGTCAGTGGCATCTGTGACAAATGATCACAAGATCAGTTTCCGTATCGGGAGATGTTTATAACGCTGCCGATAATGCTTCACATGAATGGTGAGAAATGACTGAAAGTGGAATACGAATACTTACTGTACACAATATGT
>NW_013783574.1:0-896 GCF_000517525.1 Limulus polyphemus
ACACTCACCAACCCCCATCATGAAAGTCCCAACAGCTAGGTGTAAAATGCCAGGCACACACAATGTCTATGTGACAGGAAAGCTGGATGGCCAAAGGTGCAACTTTGTCATAATTTCTGTGTCTCAGCAAACTCTTGTGAGCATCAAGGTGTTTGATCATGAAGGAGTACCAGAAACCATACAGAAGCTTTGTGGTGTGACAGGACATTCTGCAAGGTTGTCGGTAACTATTAAGCTCATGGGCATAAAGGACAGACACAAAGTATACTTGGCTGACATTGAAGACGAATGCATATTAGGATTGGACTACTTACTACCGAGGAAGTTTGTAATTAATTTTGATAAAATGACGTTTGGGAACAACAAAGTTCCGGGAACTGTTAAAAGAGAGGTTGAACTAATTAGGTGTCATCAAGCTGAAGTCAAAGTGATTGAATGAGTTGATGATGGTGAAATGGAACAAGGTATAGGTATTAAATCAGAGCATGAAGCCACTGGATACACTTCAGCAAAGCTGATGTTTGGTCGGGAACTTCGGTTGCCAGTGGATCTGTTAACAGGACGCCCACCTTATGAAGAGTTGCCTGAGAACGTGTCAGAGTTTGTGAAAGTGTTATCGGAAAGGATGGATGATATTCACCATCAAGTGCATTCAAACATTAAAAACGTCTGCTGATTCGATGAAGTTATGTTATGATAAGAGATCTACTGAAGTCAGCTTTGTACCAGTAGACAAGGTGTGGTTGTATAATCCCCGGGAAGACCAAAGGGAAATATCCTAAGTTATCTTCTCCATGGGAAGGCCCCTTATGACATAGTGGATCGTCTCTCAGACGTGACCTTCCAGATAAAATGTGGTCGGCGAGGTAAGCCAAAGGTGGTACATGCCAACAGGC
>NW_013783575.1:0-831 GCF_000517525.1 Limulus polyphemus
CGTTGCGTCATAGTAGTCACGTGACTCGCTGACGCAGCAGTATTATATGTCTTCGTTTTCATCAAATTATTTTCCAAAATATTTGATGCAATAGTACTGCCATCTAGTTTTCCGTTTAATACATTTTAAGTGGATAATTAAAATGTAACTTTATGTAGAATCAGTCACATCAAAATTATATAAACAATAAATATATTGAGTTCATTTTTACAACAACTTTCAACTATTTATTATTCCTAAGCAAATGGAAATTATACTAAACAATTTTAACGACTCCATGTTGTAAAACTACAAGTAAACAGTTACATCATGAATAACTGAAGTAAACCAAAAAATATAGACTGAAAATAAATAATTATCATTGATGCTCATTTTAAGTAGTTTTAAAGCTTTATGTTACTTGTTGGTGCTATTAACATGTTTACAATGTAGTGTCATCCAGTATTACACATTTAAACTACAGCAAAATGAAAGTAGTTAATTATTGAACGAGTAGATGTTGATAATTAAGATTTTTTTGTCATATTTTACCTAACAGTCTCTTATATTGATTCACCATGTTTACGTACTTCCTAATTCACATTATTATTCAACATAGTGTTACGCCTCCAGTCGTTAGTTGATTTTCCGTAACTTCGTTCCGACGAAACTTTAGCGAAACAAGTCCTTTCTTAATAAAACTGGTTTATTCTTTCCGAATACAACTTTATGATACACTTAATTTCAACAGTCGCGCTATAACAAACACTATATCTCACGTGGCCAACAATATTTTCTCTGACTGCAGTTCAATTACTCAATACACTGTTGTTCCGTCACGTTGTGACCATC
>NW_013783576.1:0-661 GCF_000517525.1 Limulus polyphemus
CGTTGTCACCCTCTTTTATATACCAGACTACCCTATATCTAGTAAATGCTAGAGCATTCGCCAAGGTACAGGATAGTTCTAGAAACGTGGCGTGACACTAGTCATGTGACTTCGTTGACGCAACAGCAAGTTAGAACAAACTTATTATTATGCATCTAAATCAAATATTGAATAGTGCAACAATTTAGGTTAATAACAAGATATTCATCAAGTTACTTTATAGTATTATCAAATCCTCAATAATAGTTTATTGCAAAACAAAAGTGACTTTTAGGATAACAATTTACCTATCACTTGTCTTTTTTTTTTCCTCATCCTTTAGTTTGTTTGTTTGTTATTAAACACAAAGCTATACACTGGGCTATCTGTGCTGTTGTTTTTTTCGTTTGTTCATTGTTTAGCACAAAGTTACACGATGGGCTCTCTGTGCTGTGTCGACTGCAAATGTTAAAACCCAACTTTTAACATTATAAGCCCTCAGACTTTCTGCTGAGTCACCAGGGACCTCAACCTTTTGTATAAAATTATGGACCATAGTCTGTGATATAATAATAATGAAGTGCATATAAGCAGTGGTGGGATTCAGCCGGTTCGTGCGAACCTGTTCTTAGAATTTAATGACCTCCACGAACCGGTTGTTAACAATCGTATGTATAGGCCT
>NW_013783577.1:0-658 GCF_000517525.1 Limulus polyphemus
TTGTTAAATCTTGTGTCTTCTTATTGACAGGACATATTATTGATAAATCTTGTGTTTTCTTACTGACAGTACACATTAGCATTGAATATTGTGTCTTCTTATTGAGAGTACACAGTATTGTTAAATCTTGTGTCTTCTTATTGACAGTACACAGTATTGTTAAATCTTGTGTCTTCTTATTGAAAGTACATAGTATCATTAAATCTTGTGTCTTCTTATTGATAGTACACAGTATCGTTAAATCTTGTGTCTTCTTATTGACAGTACACAGTATCGTTAAATCTTGTGTCTTCTTATTGATAGTACACAGTATCGTTAAATCTTGTGTCTTCTTATTGACAGTACACAGTATCGTTAAATCTTGTGTCTTCTTATTGACAGAACACAGTATCGTTAAATCTTGTGTCTTCTTATTGACAATACACAGTATTGTTAAATCTTGTGTGTTCTTATTGACAGGACATATTATTGATAAATCTTGTGTTTTCTTACTCACAGTACACATTATCGTTGAATATTATGACTTCTTATTGACAGTACACAGTAATGTTAAATCTTGTGCGTTCTTATTGATAGTACACAGTATTTATAAATCTTGTGTCTTCTTATTGACAGAACACAGTATTGTTAAATCTTGTGTCTTCTTATTGACAGTACA
>NW_013783578.1:0-659 GCF_000517525.1 Limulus polyphemus
ACGAACATGTGGTGGCCTACTTCCGTAGGGTTTTGGGCAGACCAGAGAGGAACTAACTGGGTAACATGGAGGGAACTCCTTGCTATATTAAAGAGTCTGACATATTTCCATCCTTACCTCTATGGTGCAAGGTTTATCATCAGGACAGACCATGCTGCGTTACGCTGGTTAAGATCATTAAAGAACCCAGAGGGACAACTAGCATGTTGGATCGGAAAAATAGACCAGTATAATTATAATATTGAATATAGAGAAGGAAAATCCCATGGCAATGCTGATGGACTGAGCTGAAGACCCTGCAAAAATGACTGCAGATGTTGCTGTAAAAGAGAGGTTGAACTAACCATGTGCCATCAAGCTGAAGTCAAGCAGACTGAAAGAATTGATGATGATGACGTGGAACCAAATATAGACATCAAAGCAGAACAGGAGAAAGACCAAGATTTGAAGCCAATAATTGATTTCCTAAAAGCAAGTGTTTTGCACCCTGCTTGGGAGAAGGTGTCTAGTCTAAGCCCTGTGACAAAGAACTATTGGGCACAATGGGACCAGTTGAGGCTTGAAGATGGTATTCTTCTCCGGAGATGAGAAACTGCAGATGGGAAAGTGACGACCTGGCAAACGGTTATACCAAGGAAGTTGCGAGAAGTTGTGTTGCG
>NW_013783579.1:0-660 GCF_000517525.1 Limulus polyphemus
CAACTAAAACAAGAAAGGAAACAGGAAGAAAGTATCCAACAGTTGCAGAAAAGTCAACAACAGTGGCAAGAAGTACAAATGGAAAACATCAGTAAATTTAAAAGCGAATTAGATACGTTAAAGAACGATTTGTTGTGTGTTACACAAGGAGGATACATTGGCCATTGACTTAATCAGCCCCAGACAATGGCAAGCCCCTTACAGAGCCCACAGCTAAATCCTAATGCAGACATATTCAGTCCCATTAGAAGTCGCATCCCAGATATGAATGTCAGTAATAGGAGTGATCCAGTGCGAAGGAAGCCACAAGAATTCGATGGGAAGGCACCGTGGGAAGCATATAGAGCACAGTTTGAGTTACTGGCAGAAATGAATGGATGGACAGAGGAGCAGAAAGCTGTATATCTGGCAACAAGCTTGAAGGGACAACCACTGGAAATACTTGGACAATTGACAGCAGCCGACAGACACAACTATAGAGCACTGGTAGAGGCTCTTGAACTCAGGTACGGAACCCAGAATCAGTCAGAAGTCTACAGGGCCAGGTTCAGGACGAGAGTCCGTGCTAAAGGGGAGAGCCTGCAAGAACTGGCACAAGACTTGGAGAGCATGGCACACAAGGCCTACCCAACTGCACCACTCGATCTCCTCAAGTTGTTG
>NW_013783580.1:0-661 GCF_000517525.1 Limulus polyphemus
AACAGCTACTCTTTCCATTGGTGCGCCAACTTGATATAACTTTATTGGAGCACGTCCCTCATGCTTGGGTCCCCTTTTAGCACAACATGTACTGCAGGTTCTGCACCATTCTTTCACATCTTGCATCATACCTATCCAGTAAAATATCTGTCGTAGGTGACTCAATGTCTTCTTAACTCCTTAACTTCTTAAGTATCACGGGATTGACGCAACACAACTTCACGTAACTTTCTCGGTAAAACTGTTTGCCACATTGTCACTTTCCCATCTGCAGTTTCCCACCTCAGAAGAAGAATACCATCTTCAAGCTTCAACTGGTCCCATTGTCCCAATAGTTCTTTGTCACGGGGTTTAAGCTAGACACCTTCTCCCAAGAAGGGTGCAGAACACTTACTTTTAAAAAATCAATTATTGGCTTCAAATCTTGGTCTTTCTCCTGCTCTGCTTTAATATCTTTACCTGGTTCCACTTTACCATCATCAACTCATTCAGTCACTTTGAGTTCAGCTTGATGACACCTGGTTAGTTCAACCTTTCTTTTACAGCAATGTCTACAGTCATTTTTGCAAGGTCTTCGGCTCAGTCCATCGGCATTTTCATGAGATTTTCCTTCTCTATATTCAATATCATAATTATACTGGTCTAACTTTCCGATCCAATG
>NW_013783581.1:0-1328 GCF_000517525.1 Limulus polyphemus
ACCCACACAATGTGGGTTCCGTCGACAGCAATCCACCATGGACCATCTGATTCGACTTGAAACGTCGATCAGGGAAACCTTTCTCAAGAGAGAACATCTTGTTTCTGTGTTCTTCGATCTTGAGAAGGCTTATGACACTACATGGAGGTACGGAATTTTGCAGGACCTCCACTCCTATGGGTTGCATGGCCATTTACCCATTTTTATCCGCAATTTTTTACAGAACAGACGATTCCAAGTCCGTGTGGGTTCCACTCTTTCCCGTTCCTTCCCACAGGAACTTGGAGTCCCTCAGGGCTGTGTCTTGAGTGTCACACTTTTTAGTGTTAAGATTAATGCCATCACTACAAATCTTCCTCCGACTGTTGCAAATGGGCTCTATGTCGACGACTTCCACATCTCGTGCCAGTCGTCGAACATGAGGTTTATTGAGCGGCAGCTTCAGACTGCCCTCAATCGGTTATTGAGATGGACCACTGCAAATGGTTTTAAATTCTCTTTCTCTAAAACCGTTTGTATTCATTTTTGCCGCCAACGGGGTCTCCACCCCGATCTCGAGCTCCGTCTCGGCGATATAGTCATTCGTGTGGTCTCTGAGGCAAAGTTCTTGGGCTTCTCTTTGACCGTAAGCTTAGCTTCATTCCAAACATCAAGCAGCTGCGTGTCAAGTGTGCAAGGGCTCTGAACATCTTTCGTGTCCTCTCTTCCAGCTCTTGGGGAGTGGATCGATGTTCTATGCTCTGGATCTATCGTGCTTTGATTCGATCCAAAACTGGACTATGGGTCTTTGGTCTATGGTTCCGCCAGGATCTCGGCCCTAAAGATGCTGGACCCCATTCACCATCTGGGGGCTTCGGCTTTGCACCGGTGCTTTTTGACTTCTCCAGTCCAGAGTTTGTACACTGAGTCCCACGAACCTTCTCTTCACCTCCGTCGTTTGTAACTTTCTCTACAATATGCTACTAAGCTTCGATCCTTACCACGGCATCCCACCTGGGATTGTGTTTTTCTTCCTAGGTGGGCAATGCTCTTTCAGAACAGATGGTCTGCCATTCCTCCATTTGTCCTTCGTATCCGGGCATTACTGGCTGAATTGGGTCTGGCATTGGATGGCATTGCTGTCCCCAATGATCAGCTCATTCTACCATGGCTTATTATCATCCCATCCTGTGACCTTTCCTTGAGTCATCTGAGAAAGGTGGATACTCCAGATTGGAAGTACCGTCTTCTTTTTGCTGAACATCTTTCGAACCATTCTTCTCTTCCCATTTACACGGATGGTTCAAAATCGGGTGACTCTGTAGGTTCTGCCATGGTTTGTTGTGGCT
>NW_013783582.1:0-658 GCF_000517525.1 Limulus polyphemus
GATTGTGTTAAACTTAAGAAGAGGAACAAGGTTACAGCTTACATTGTTTATTTTATAGTAAACAAAGACAATTTACACGTAATTAGGAGTCACTTTTAAAAACTAGATATTATCTTAGTGCACATGGAGTTGGTTTTGTTAAAGATATAAAAAACGAACGATATTACAGCTTGCATTCTTTATTTTATAGTAAACAAAAAGTATTTACACGTAATTAGGAGTCACTTTAAATAATTATATATTATCTTAATGTGCATGAACATGGTTGGGATAAACTTATGAAGAAGGTAAAAGTCTACAGCTTATATTCTTTTATTTTAGTTTAAATAAAGAGTATTTACACGTAATTAGGAGCCACATTAGATAGCAAGATACCATCTTAAAGTACATGAACAAGGTAACAAAGAGTATTTACACGTAATTTGGAGACACGTTAGATAGCTAGATATCCTCTTAAAATACATGAACAATGATGGGTTAAACCCATGAAGCAGGAAATATACTACAACTTATATTATTTATTTTGTGTAAACAAAAAGTATTTAGACGTAATTAGGAGTCACATTAAATAGCTAGATATTATAATAGTGTACATAAACATCGTTGTGTTAAACATATGAAGAGGAACAATATTACAGCCTATATTCTTTATTTTAGA
>NW_013783583.1:0-633 GCF_000517525.1 Limulus polyphemus
AAACATTTCTTTTCTATGTGTTTTTTTGCTAGCTTGCCTCATTAAAAAGATGCGCACGCACGTACATAAGATAAGTCCTCAGGGTCCTCCACTTAGTATGAGTGCAAAATTTCAGGTTTTTAGGTTCTTAGTTATTGGAGCTATGGCGGTCACATTTCTTTTCTGTGTGGTTTTTCGCATAAAAAGATGCGCATGCGCGCACGCACGTAGATAAGTAATAATACCTGGGTGCAAATCCTCAGGGTCCGCTTAGTATGGATGCAAAATTTTAGGTTTCTTGGTTCTTTCCTTTAGGAGCTATGGTGGTCACACACATACACAGACACGTACGTGCGTGTCTGTCTGTCTGTGATTTTTATTTGTAATATAAAGAACCACTTCTTTTCTACGTAGTTTTTCGCTAGATTGCCTCATTAAAAAGATGCGTATGCGCACATTTCTTTTCCATGTGTTTTTTCACATAAAAAGATGCACTCACACGTAGATAAGTAATGATATCCAGGTGCAAACCCTCAGGGTCCACTTAGCATGGATGCAAAATTTCAGGTTTCTAGGTTATTTTTCTTGAAGCTATGGTGGTCACACATACACATACATCTGTGCTTGCGCATGTGCACACGTGCGTGTCTGTCT
>NW_013783584.1:0-660 GCF_000517525.1 Limulus polyphemus
TAGGTCAGCATCCAATCTTAAACCCTCCACCTACTCGGCCTCTAAGTAGCTGGATTACAGGAGAACGCCACGACCACCAGCACTAATTTCTGGCGCTCTGTTTACCACCAACAACGTTTTAACACCTGCAGAAACTGGCAAAAAAGTTGTAATGTATTATTTTCTGACGTTTTGTTTATCAACATTAGCCTTTGGTTATATACAGAACTAATTAATTTTGAAGTGTATAGATATTAGCTTTATTTTATGACTATTTTTCTAAAAATGGATAAAATTCTACCACTAGGAGGCAGAACTATCTTGTAGTAAAAATGTATGAAAGTATAGGTGTTGTCTGCACCAACTTAGAAAACCAACAAGCCTACACCATGTGTACTACTACTACCAGCATTAACACAAACAAGAACATACTTTAACCTAGAAAGACACACAAAACGAACAAACACAGCCAGAGGAACACCAGCAAACAAAAAAAAACAAACCTATAAACCATTTATTGTTACAGAAAAGAACATCAGAAACCATAAACAAACCCATAAACCATCTATTGTTACAGAGAAGAACACCAGTAACCAGCAAACAAACCCACAAATCATCTATTGTTACAGAGAAGAACACCAGCAACCAACAAACAAACCCATAAATAATTTACTGTTACAG
>NW_013783585.1:0-1148 GCF_000517525.1 Limulus polyphemus
GTTTTAATGTCTGATGAAAATTACTACAACCATTAGTTACATTCTGTTACAGCGACTTCTGTCCAATTGGCCATTTTTTCCCTTTCTGCTTAGTTAAAATAGTAGTATTCTGATAACTACACCATTCCAACCACTTCCAATACTATATCTCAGCACTGTTACAAATGGATATATAGACTTTTAACTGTTTGTTTGTATTGTATTGTATTTTTTACGCAAAGCTATACAAGGGCAATCTACGCATGGTCGTCCCTAATTTTGAACTGATAGGCTAGAGGGAAAGCAGTTTGGGTTACTCTTCTCTGACTCAAAGAATGGGATTTGATTGCCTCTCTTATAACCCACTCACGACCCCAAAGTACGGAGCGCATTGTAGCAATCGGACGTGACCCATGAACCGTCGGATTCACAGTCCGGGCACGCTAACCAGTAAGCCACGGATTCAGTTCTCAAGAGCTGTCTTGTAGTCCTCATTTCCTAATAACTCCTTCAGGAGATGTGCTATGGTTGTTATGGTATGAAGCGAATTTGGGGAAAAATTTAATTTCTGGAATAGTATTTTTTGTTTGTTTGTTTGTAATTAAGCACAAAGCTACACAATTGGATATCTGTGCTCTGCCCACCACGGGTATCGAAACCCGGATGCTAGCGTTGTAAATCCGCAGGCATACCGTTGGGCCACTGGGGGGGGGGCGCCTGGAATAGTAAGAGCATAATACTTGATTTTGTTTGTTTTTTGTTAAGCACAAATTTATGTAATGAACTATCTGTGCTCAGCCCACAGCGTGTATCGAAATCCGATTTAAGTGAGAAAAGCCCTCAGACTTACCGCTGAGTCACCGGAAGGCCGTATTTATTGAAAAAAGAAAATAATTAGGAATAAAAAAAATTACAATATTTCCAAAAATAAACACAATTTTTTAAACAACGAAACAAATGTTCACGTAAAGTTTTAAAAAAGCAACATCTGCAAAGATTCCACTTCATACAGAAAAAAAATTATATACGAGTTGCGACAGTATAATACGGTTCCCATAATATGACGTAATACTCTGTCCAACAATACGGTTCCCATAATATGATGTATTACCCTGTCCAACAATACGGTTCCCATAATATGATGTATTACCCTGTCCAACAATATGGTT
>NW_013783586.1:0-661 GCF_000517525.1 Limulus polyphemus
TCTGCTACAAGTGACCTTCCAATCTTCAAGTAAACTGGCCTGGATGGGTCTTCTACTGCTTCTACAAGCATTGGGCTCCCATGGGGATGTTCTTTTATCCTACCCCAAATTATCTTCTCTGACATAGAGGGTATTGTAGTTAATTTAAGTGCTGTGACATGCAGATCAACGGATGTAGCAACACTTACTGGAGTCTGAACTTTGTTGTTTTCAATCGTCATTTTATCGAAATTAACTACACACTTCCTCGGTTGTAGATAGTCCAATCCTAATATGCATTGGTCTTCAATGTCAGCCAAGTATACTTTCTGTCTGTTTTTCATGCCCATCAGCTCAATAGTTACCCACAATGGTCCCCACAACCTTGCAGAATGTCCTGTCACACCACAGAGCTTCTGTACAGCTTCTGGTACTCCTTTGTTATCCAGCACCTTGATGCTCACAAGGATCTGCTGAGATGCAGAATCTATGACAAAGTTGCACTTTTGGCCATCCAGCTTCCCTGTCACGTAGATACTATGTGTGCTTGCCATTTTACACTTAGCTGTTGGGACTTTCACGATGGAGGTTGGTGGGCGTCCCTTAGCACCAACCACTACTGGTTTCCCGAAGCTGACTTATTGTTGGTATTTTTCTTACACTGGCTCCTCAGATGTCCTTT
>NW_013783587.1:0-921 GCF_000517525.1 Limulus polyphemus
GTAGTCATGTGACTCGCTGACGCAACAATACACTCTTTCTTGGTGACATAAGCCACCTATACCCTCCCACTGATATCATATTTTTTACTAGCCAAATTAGCATTGATTTTGAAATTTATCAACATTTTAAAAAATGTTGCAAAGGAAACTAAACTAGGTCCATCTTATCCAAATCTTTTATGTAGGTTTTTAAGAAAAATAAATATATAGCATCTTCTCCCACACTTTCTTTTTTCATTTCATCAGATATACCCATCATACCCCAGGTCTCTTCATCAGACACAAAACTAAAACCCTTTGTTGACTTTATTATTGTAAGCCATGTTCTTAATATTTTAATCTAAATATTTGTTTTTAGAGGGAACTGTGATATGCAGGTATGATAAAGGTTTTCTACCTGCTTTTAGTAATATAGGAATTTTAAATATTTTTTCTTTAGTTAGGTTTCTATTAAGCGTTAGTTGCCTTTGTGTCGTTGTTATCTACAGCAGAAAATATTGTTATGTCTCCGTTCGTTAGTTAATTTTCCGTAAATTCGTTCCGACGAAACTTTAGCGACACAAGTCCTTTCTTAAATAAAACTGGTTTATTCTTTCTGAATATAACTTTGCAATACACTTAATTTCAACAGCCGCGCTATAATTCTCTACGAACGTCTCACGGCAGAGTCTATGACAAAGTTGCACCTTTGGCCATCCAGCTTTCCTGTCGCATAGACACTGTGTTTGCTTGGCATTTTACACCTAGCTGTTGGGACTTTCATGATGGGGGTTGGTGGGCGTCGCTCAACACCAATCACTACTGGTCTCCTTGAGGCCGACTTGTTGGTAACATTTCTCCTACACTGGCTCCTCAAATGTTCGTGTTTCCCACAATTCCAACAACTTTTCTGGATACTAGCCTTTCCTGCTGTGTCGTCTT
>NW_013783588.1:0-661 GCF_000517525.1 Limulus polyphemus
TTCAAGGTTGTCAAACCCTTTCAACTGATTATTTGACCACACCAAAGATCTCATAGATCAATTTACTCTATTCCTACCTAAAAGAATTTCACTTTGAGGGTAAGCTGGTAGAGATCCTGATGAGTAATAAAATCGAATCGTGTATACTCACGCCCCACACTTGGTATTGCTGGCGCTCAAAAATATAGCAAATAAAAAGGAAAAAAAAGAAAGGTCTCATAGATTAATGGCTATTGAAGATTCCCTCTTGTTTATTACTGAGAGAGTTTCTTTTTTTCTAGATTATATATGATTGTATTCTAGTAACAGGCATATTTCTTGTATCCTTTTTTATATTTGTATTGTTACGACAGCGGGGGTCACGTGACGCTAGTAACACGTTATATTCTCGAACGTTCACGCCCCTTCCTGAAGTCTCGAGAGGTTACTAGATATGCTGTATTATTGTATATATAAGACCGGTAAGAAGTGACAGCAACAATGTAATGTAATGTGTAATTGAACTGCAGACAGAGATAGATATGGACAGTTGAGTCGAGCACGTGAGTTGTTCGTTGTGAATTATAGCGTTTGTTATAGCGCGACTGTGGAAATTAAGTGTATTGCAAAGTTGTATTCAGAGAGAATAAACCAGTTTTATTTAAGAAAGGACTTATATCGC
>NW_013783589.1:0-659 GCF_000517525.1 Limulus polyphemus
AATTCAAAACAAACCTTTACAGTAAATAGAAATAACAAAGTTTGATAAGAGGTTGTACTTAAATATACTAAAGTTCTTTATTTGTAGGCCTTAAAAGTTGAATGTGTGAATTGTAATACTTTTAACTCTTTCAAAAGTCAGCAAAGAACGTTTAAATATAGTAACTAATGAGAAAAAAAATGGTGTAAAAAAGCAGATAATATGGAAATACTACCCCATTACTGTATGAACATGAGCTGCACCATACAGAGTACAGTCACGTGTGATAGTTTATCCTGTAGCTGGTTGTTATCCAACCAATTAGAAAGTGTCACGTAAGTATAAAGCATGTAAAAATAGAAGTAGTCATACTATATCCAATAATAGTAGCAATGTTAATCTACTCATGGTTTTCAAAACTGAGATACCCCGTGACAGGTTAATATAAATCAAAGGATATTCTATATGAAACCTTGCAGGAAGACTCTGAATAGCGTGCAGGAAATTGTCATTGTTCATCATAGAAGTGGTTGAGGTAGAAAAACGAAACTGATGTGAAGCATATCGGGGTTTGTTCTTTATGATATAGACGACGGTCGAGTACAGATCTTGGCAATAACCTTGCTGTAAAAACGGGTGTTAATGTTACCTCGAGAAGTAAGATACACATTAGGACAAAG
>NW_013783590.1:0-1497 GCF_000517525.1 Limulus polyphemus
AAGGGCGGGATATAAATATGAGCCATCAGTGATGATTGTGTTCAGTAAGTTCGGAGTTACAAAATTATTCACTGATCAATTAGACGTGAAACTCTACAAGTAAGTTTATAAGTTAGGCTTACATTCGTTTCACTTTTCAACATAAGCTCTTTATGCAATTGCAATTAGGCTTACAAGTGAATATGTGAAATAGCAAATTCTATTTTTGTATGGTTGTGTTTATCGTTCATTTATTATTTCCTTCTATCGTTTATTTGTGAATTTTTAGTTGCCTTAAAACGCTAACTCACCTTCTATATAATCATTTCTATTTTAAGTAAATATATATGTGTGTGATGAATCTGACACCAACTTCCCTAACGGTGACCTACAGAAAGGGTAGCAGAATAGTATGTAAATTTATGATCACACGAGACTCTCGTGACCCTCTCACCTGCCAGAAGCTTTTCTAACAGAGAGAGTTATTGAAGGGTACAGTTATTGCTGTTTGTCATTCGATATTGTTATTGATAGGTATTTTTTGAATGTTCTATTTGCTATGTCATTATTTGGAATTAGATTTTTTCCGGTCGTTTTCCCGATTCCAGTAATATATTCACACCAATGTTAATAAACAATTTATCCTAAATATTAATAATTCAATTATCCTTGATCAACTGGAATACCTCTACAGCTCTGGTTATATAGCTCTTATAACTGAGGTGGTAAGCTGTTCTTACGCAGATTTGACATCAGGATTTTGCCTCAAAGTTGTCTATACCAGATATTCTATGATCTCGAAGTATTACCTGTATAGATCACATGTTACGGTGTCCCATCCAGACTTAGCTTGAAATTTATGTGGTTTTTTTTGTGTGTGTTCGTGGCCCCAATGATGAGATACATATTTTTTGGGTCCACGGGAACTCATTCAACCATTAAACCTTTAAGACATACTGCAGAGTTTAGGTCTATATGCTATGTCTACCATCACTATTACAAGAGCCTTGTTAGGGAGTTCACTTTCATGGTTCTTGACAGGTGTTCACGGTTACCAATAGGGTCAACAGACCCAAAAAGTCCCCATCGTACTTTATAAATTCCTTACTCCAAATAACATGCCTGTCTTGCATCATGATGTCATTTTCAAGGTAACATGTTATATTATTAGGTGGGGTATTTTGTATTATTTACTAAGATAATGCCAATTTCAATCTATGTATTGATAAAAATTTATGTATTTCTTTCATATTCATTTATTACAGCTATATTTGTAATGGTCTAAAATGAACATGACGCTACAAATCAAGGTTCAACAACAAAAACATGGCGAAGGTATCTTGATCTTCTATGAGCAAGTCACATGATAACTGGCTTATGAGATATTTTATTTGTTTGGCCTAAGATATAAGGTCTGCTACTACATTTCCAGTATCAATCCCCGACATTCAAAACAGGAGGGATAGAACCAAGTGCTAGTTCCTGTCCATCATTTATTGTACTCGTGAAGAAAAGGTG
>NW_013783591.1:0-1141 GCF_000517525.1 Limulus polyphemus
CCTGCCACAAGTGACCTTCCAATCTTCAAATCTGCTGGCCTGGATGGGTCTTTGTTCCTTTATCCTACCCCAAATTATCTTCTCTGACATAGGGGGTATTGTAGTTGACTTAAGTGCTGTGACATGCAAATCAACGGATGCAGCAACACGTACTGGAATCTGGCCTTTGTTGTTCCCAATCGTCATTTTATCGAAGTTAACTACACACTTCATCGGTAGTAAACAGTCCAATCCTAATATGCATTGGTCTCCAATGTCAGCCAAGTATACTTTGTGTCTGTTCTTCATGCCCATGAGCTCAATAGTTACCCATACTGGTCCCCACAACCTTGCAGAATGTCCTGTCACACCACAAAGCTTCTGTATGGCTTCTGGTACTCCTTCATGATCCAGCATCTTGGTACTCACAAGGGTTTGCTGAAACGCAGAATCTATGACAAAGTTGCACCTTTGGCCGTCTATGTGACAGGAAAGCTGGATTCTATGTGTGCTTGGCATTTTACACCTAGCTGTTGGGACTTTCACGGTGGGGGTTGGTAGGCGTCCCTCAACACCAACCACTACTGGTTTCCCTGAAGCTGACTTATTGGTAGTATTCTTCTTACACTGGCTCCTCATATGTCCTTGCTCTCCACAGTTCCAACAACCTTTCTGGGTAGCAGCCTTTCCTGCTGTGGCATCTTCCCTGTGTTGAAGTTACCGGGATTGAACTCTCTTGTGCCCAGGTTTGTTACAATGCCAGCAAACTTCTCTGAAAGCTGCCCCTTTCTGGCCTTAAATCCTGATGACTGTACCAACCTTGGTACCTCTGTGGCTGGACTTAACATAGGATTCGAATTCAAGAGCTCTGGCCATTGCGTTCTGCATAGTAGAGGGGTGTGCTTGCTTTACTTGTATCTTCAGTTGTGGACTGTCCAAGGCATCTACAAACTGATCCTTCAGCAACAGTTTGAGGACATCTGGTGGTGCAGTTGGGTAGGCCTTGTGTGCCATACATTCCAAATCCTGTGCCAGCTCTAGCAGGCTTTCTCCTTTAGTATGGACTCTTGTCCTAAACCTAGCCCTGTAGACTTCAGACTGATTTTGAGTCCCATACCCGAGTTCTAGAGCCGTTACCAGTGCTCTATAGTTGTGCCTGTCG
>NW_013783592.1:0-660 GCF_000517525.1 Limulus polyphemus
TCAGAATACAGGGTAGAGGATGGGAGCTATACTAATACTTTTGTTGGACTTACTATAGTAATACCTTAACATCTTGGTCCAAACATCATATTGGGGCTTGAATGCTAACTTCAAGGATAGTTTTCCGTCTCCCCCATTGATGTATTGTATTCTATAATTCTTTCTTCTTTTAATTATTATTTTTGGTTTTATTTTTTCTTGTGACCAGCCACCTTCCCGCATCTGGTTACAGACAGCGAAAGGTAGTAAAGCTGTAGGATATTGTGGGGTAGAGCACCCACATCTGCTCAATTTATTTATTTTTCCTAATCATGTGAGGCAGGCGAATTTGAAGTTAAACTACATAGACGGTGTACCCCCAGCAAAATTTGTGTCTTGCTTCCGCCAGTACCTCTATAAACCAGAGCGCATTACATAATGACCCCGTTTATGATTTGTGCCCCGGTGTTGAATGTTTGCATGTGGTAGCGATTTGTTCTCATCAATTTACATTTAATTATATATATATATATGTACATTTGATAAAATAAAATTTTATATATATTAATACTGTCTGCAATCATGATATCTTTCATATACTATTCAGCAGAGACATATGTATATCTCCATCAAAATGTATTTTAACAATAAGTATAGATATATGTTTGTTATGATTAGATT
>NW_013783593.1:0-659 GCF_000517525.1 Limulus polyphemus
CATGTAGATATGTTGTAAATATATGAGTTATTTAACTACATTGACTGCAGACTAAAGTCAACAGTAGGTCATGAAACATTCTAGTTATTCAGACCTATTTAATCCATTTGGACTTAGGGAAACACATGTAGATATGTTGTAAATATATTAGTTAATTAACACATTGGCGTCTGAATAAAGTCAACAGTGGGTCATATAAAGATACTAGTTATTGCGACCTATTTAATCCACTCGGACTTAAGGAAGCACATTTAGATATGTTGTAAATATATGAGAATAATTGACAAATTGACTGCAGACTAATATCAACAGTGGGTCAAGGAACGATATTAGCTATTGGGTCCTATTTAATCCAGTCGCACTGAAGGAAACACATGTAGATATCTTGTAAATATATTAGTTAATAAACATTTTGGATGCTTTCTAAAGTCAACAGTGGGTCATAGAACGAATTATATATACTATTGAGTCCTATTTAATCCAGTCGGACTGAAGGAAACACATGTAGATATGTTGTAAATATAAGAGTTATTTAAAAATTGACTGCAGACTAAAGTCAACAGTAGGTCATAGAACAATTCTAGTTATTCAGACCTATTTAATCCATTTGGACTTAGGGAAACACATGTAGATATGTTGTAAATATATTAGTTAATTAG
>NW_013783594.1:0-1163 GCF_000517525.1 Limulus polyphemus
ACATGAGTGTCCCTCATTTCTGAAGAAGCAGAAAATGTGTAAAAATATTTCATGAATTCTGAAAAACATTTTCATCTCCTACAGCTCAACAATCGCTTTAAACAGATATTTCTTGAAGTTCCCATTGTCTCTTTCTGAAAAAAACAGAACTCTAAATTATATCCTTGTTCATACAAAAGTGAATTACATCCAACCCAAAACTGTTTGTCGTCCATGTAATAAAGCCCGTTGTCAACCTGCAAGTTCATAAAAACCACTGACTCATTTTCTGACAAGCACAATCAAAGAAACTTCAAAATATCCAAAGAAATCGCTTGTGAAACAAAATACACCATTTACCTTATACAGTGTAAAAAATGCAATTACCAATATGTAGGACATACACAAACAACTCTTAGAGAACGTTTCAACAACCATAAATCTTCCATTAACACTGAAAAAGATCTCCCTGTTGTTCATCACTTTAACCAGCCTGGTCATTCCATTAACAATGTTACTCTCATCGGCATTGAAACGGGATTCAAAACTAAAGCAGATAGAGAAATAATAGAAGCTTATTGGATTGCTAATTTAAACATTCGGAATTAACCTATATCCTGGAATCAGTGATCTCTGTTTATTGGTTTCATCTCTGTCAGAAAAGTAATTTTTATTCTTTGCTTATTTTTTTCATGTAATGTGAACACTGAATTTCCTAAAACTTACTATTTATTTAAGATAGTTTTCCATACCTGTTTTTATAAATTGATTAGCATAACATATCATTTTCAATCAGTCTCCAGGTGTCATCTTTATTTTACTTAAACACTTAAGTATAGCTTCAAATATACATATATTTATCCATTTCTAAAGTAAAATATCCCTAACACCCTTTTCACATACACTTTCGCTATCGACTACACTGTACCAGAAATGAGATGCTTACAACAGTACTTAGAGAAATAGACTAAACATTTCTGGAAAACCAGATGACCTTCGTGACGTCACTAAATTCCCTTTATAATGCTTGGAGACGGCTTGAATGGATAATAAAGAAAACTTATATAAGTTTAACATAACAGCAAATGTACAATGTTTCAACAAGGTTTTGTCATCATCAGGTACAAGTAGTTTACACTGACACAGATATATATATACAGTATGGAACAAAGAGGTCAAATGAC
>NW_013783595.1:0-659 GCF_000517525.1 Limulus polyphemus
GACGGCTAGCGCAGATAGCCCTCGTGTAGCTTTGCGCGAAATTCAAAAACAAACAAACAAACTTTTATTGTAAAAGCGCTCTTTACCTATTCCTTATTCTTTTTCAATGAGTGTACTTACTCCAAAGAAAACTCGAGGAAGTTTACTACAAAATTCAACCGTTTATGCATTTATATTTTCTAAACTCAGTCCTAGCTGTACATAGCGTTATGTCTTACTAAAGGAACAATTTGTTTATATAATTATAACATTTATTACTACTAGTGTGACATATTGCGTCAGACTTGCTCTTCCATGAGTGTAAGCAAACATTTTACATTTGCGAGAACTCTAATCTGCGTCGCAATGAATAATGAATATATTGTTCACGTGCAATTAATCTTTACTCTACTGTTACAGACGTATTTGCTTTTGCCCATCCCAGAATACGATTATCATTCTCCGATAGCATAAGATCTGTTTTGTTGAGTTAGGTGTTTCTCTTTTCAGCGTTTGTACATTAAATGTTTATGTTTACGTGTTGTATAACTTGTTTGGGGTTAATTCATTTATATGTATCTATCTATATAAACATTCGTGTGCACTAGGTTTACATGAACCTAGAAGAGTCTTTTTAAATTATTTCAATATATCCTTACTTGTGTAGGATGAAAAAAAAA
>NW_013783596.1:0-661 GCF_000517525.1 Limulus polyphemus
TGCTACAAGCAATTATCTCACAAGAACTTTTGGATAAGTTATACTTGAGTATTGTATATACACTGTGTCTATAATATTTAATGAAGATTTGTTGTTGTTGTTGTTTGGTGTTTTATGGCGCAAAGCAACAAGGCTATCTGCGCCAAACAACCAGTAAAAACGATGAAAGTAAATTAAAGTAATGTGTAATAATACAGTGAGTTAAAACCAATATATGTCGATAAAATATTTATATACAATTAGAAATACCTATAGTGTGTAAAAAATTGAAAATACAATCTAATCGGACAGTGTCATCATTATCAATGACACCGTCCAACGTCAGAGGTAAACTCTTAGAAAATATGTGTTCAAAATAATGCCGCCGCTCACGATCGTTATGACAGCACGACAGTAAAATGTGGGTTATTGTGACTTTTGTGACTATTGGTGGGTCAATACTTGATAAAAGAAAACGATGGGTTAAAAAACTGTGACCAATGCGTAGCCTTGCCAGGACTACTTCCTCCTTCCGATCCTTACGGAAGCAAAACGGCCAAAGACCAACAGTAGGCTTGATCTGGAAAAGCTTGTTATGACATTGCTCAAGTAGACTGCCAACTGGCACAAAGCCGTGCCTTAAAGATAGGACCGCAGTCCATGTATGGGACAGGCATGGCCG
>NW_013783597.1:0-1290 GCF_000517525.1 Limulus polyphemus
TGAAACATCAACTTAAAGACATGCTACTACATGAAACATCGTTCTAAAACATGGCATTACATGAAACATCGTACTAAAACATGTTACTGCATGAAACATCTAGAATGGACATATCACTATATGAAACATCGTACTAAAAGACATTTCACTGCATGAAACATCGTACTAAGGACACGTCACTACATGAAACATCGTACTAAAGACATATCACTATATGAAACATCGTACAAAAGACATGCCACTACATGAAACATCTTACTAAAGTTATGCCACTACATGAAAAATCACATGTCACTATATGGAACTTCAACTTAAAGATATGTCACTACATGAAACATCTTACTAAAGCCATCTCACTACATGTAACATCATACTAAAGACATGTCACTGCATGAAACGTCGTACTAAGGACATGTCACTACATGAAACATCGTACTAAAGACATGTCACTATATGAAACATCGTACAAAAGACATGCTACTACATGAAACATCGTACTGAAAACATGTCACTAGATAAAACATCGTACTAAGGACATGTCACTATATGGAACATCAACTTAAAGACATGCTACTACATGAAACATCATTCTAAAACATGTCATTACATGAAAAATCGTACTAAAAACATGTTACTGCATGAAACATCTACTAAAGACATGTCACTACATAAAACATCGTACTAAAAACATGTCACTACATAAAACATCATACTAAAGACATGTCAGTATATGGAACTTCAACTTAAAGACATGTTACTACATGAAACATCGTACTAAAGACTTGTGACTACATGAAACATCGTACTAAAAACATGTTACTGCATGAAACATCGTACTAAAACATGTCATTACACGAAACATCGTACAAAAAACATGTTACTGCATTAAACATCTACTAAAGACATGTCACTACATGAAACATCGTACTAAAGACAGGTCACTATATGAAACATCGTACAAAAGACAAGCCACTACATGAAACATCGTACTAAAACATGTCACTGCATGATACATCGTAATAAGGACATATCACTATATGAAACATCGTACTAAAGTCATGCCACTTCATGAAACATCGTACTAAGAATATGCCACTACATGAAAAATCATACGAAAACATGTTACTATATGAAACATCAACTTAAAGAGATGTTACTACATGAAACATCGTACTAAAGACACGTCACTACATGAAACATCCTACTAAAGACAAGTCAGCACATGAAACATCATACTGAAAAACATGTCACTACATAAAACATCGTACTAAAGACATGTCACTATATAGA
>NW_013783598.1:0-1011 GCF_000517525.1 Limulus polyphemus
CTTTTATAATACATGCTATAAATCACAGCGATTCACAATCTCAATAACTTCACGCACTAGCTCGAAACAGAATCATAAATTACCCACAACTCTCTTCATACATCCCGCAGGCTTTCTCTGCCAGGCTTATATACTAACGAATACACTCGGGCCTCCCCGATCTTTTATGATCATTCGAGAAATTCATCACGTGACATCAGCGTCAAGTGACTTCCGCTGTCGTAACAATATCTTGTTAGCATCTCCCTTCTTCAAAAAACATTGCGCGATATATTTTTTTACAAACTTCACAATAGTCTTTGTTATCACTAAAAATGCACGTGTCACATATCCTGGTAGGTTTTGGTTTCTTTTTATTTTCAAGATGGTCCTTTATTCATTGTACTGCTATTGCATTGGTTGTCAGTTGATCAATGAGGTCTCTGTTGTTTTTAAATCGTTTTTATTTTTCAGAAGAAGTTGATAATATATCCTATATTTTATTTACACACATCGATTTGATCATCATGTTATTATAAGGTCCACTTTTTTATCACATTCAGAATGGCAGAATCTGTATTTTTCAAAATGAAAGTTAGTTTGACTACGATCGATTCTGTTTTACTTTTAATATTTATGATATCTATGTAAAGAAAAGATATCTATGTAAAAAAGAAGTTAATTGTCGCGTTTTGGAACACTTTCATTAACCGCCCCCCCCCCAAAAAAAACGTACATCAGGTATAATAGTTAAACGAACCGCCTAAATCGCCACGTTAGTGTAGCCTATATAATGGGTAAAGTTTAGTTTACTCTAATCCCTTATAATGTTGGTACACGACGAGACACACATTCGGCATGTAACGCTTTTTAAATACAAAAAGGAAACAACGCCTCTGTAGCCACAAAGAATATCAAAGAAGTTTATGGAAATGTTTTGAACGTTCGTAAGTGTTCGTTCAGGTGACTTTAGCCTTAAAACTGTGATGGCAGGGGTCGACATGTTGAATTGATATTCAGAAGACGCTTGTT
>NW_013783599.1:0-661 GCF_000517525.1 Limulus polyphemus
CGTCCTAGTTCAAGGAAACATAGAGTAGTATATGTGACTCAACTGAAACATCTTAATGTCCTAGTTCAAGGAAATATACAGAAATATATATGACCCAACTGAAACCTCTTAATGTCCTACTTCATGGAAATATACAGTAGTATATGTGACCCAACTGAAACATCTTAATGTCCTACTTCAAAGAAACATACAGTATTATATGTTACCAAATTGAAACATTTTAATGTCCTAGTTCAAGGAAACGTACAGTAGTATATGTCACCCAACTGAAACATCTTAATGTCCTAGTTCAAGGAAACATACAGAAATATATATGACCCAATTGAAACATCTTAATGTGCTAGTTCAAGGAAACATACAGACATATATATGACCCAACTGTATCATCTTAATGTCCTAGTTCATGGAAATATACAGTTGTATATGTTACCCAACTGAAACATTTTAATATCCTAGTTCAAGGAAACATACAAAAATTGTATATGACTCAACTGAAACATCTTAATGTCCTAGTTCTAGGAAACATACAAAAATTGTATATGACTGAACTGAAACATCTTAATGTCCTTGTTCAAGGAAACATACAGTAGTATATGTGACTCAACTGAAACGTCGTAATGTTCTAGTTTAAGGAAACATACAGTTTTATATGTGACCCAAA
>NW_013783600.1:0-661 GCF_000517525.1 Limulus polyphemus
GATCTGTCCCAGTGCAATGGCTAGTTTAATAGTTAGTATAGGTCTAACTATTCCTATAATATAGGCTACAATTCGTATGATGATGGACCTAGGGTCTAGAAATAAAGTTATGTTACGACAGCGGAAGTTCTAGAAAGATCGGGGAACATCTCGAATAATCCAGTATTTGCTAGGCGCCCTCTATTCTTGTATATAAGCGCGCTAGGCAATTAATCGGAATTGAATTGCAGACAGACAGAGATAGAGACGGACAATTGAGTCAAGCGCGGTAAAGTGCGTGAATCGTTCGTTGTGAATTATAGCGTGTGTTTAAGTTAATATGACTGTGAAAATTAAGTGTATTGCAAAGTTGAATTGAGAAAGAATAAACTAGTTTTATTTAAGAAAAGACTTGTATCGCTGAAGTTCTTCGAAAATAATTTTTACGAGTAATTAACAAACGACCAGAGATGTAACAAGTTGGTGTCAGAGAGTGGGACAAAAAAAAGAAGATGGAAACGAGAAACGCAAATCAAACTACAGCTTAGCAGATTTGATGGCAGCAATACAAGAACAGCAAAAGAAACAAGAAGAACGAGAAAAGAAACAAGAAGAGAGATTACAGCAGTTGTTGGACGAAAAAGAAAATAAACAAGAAGAGAAATTACAGCAGTTGTTGGAG
>NW_013783601.1:0-661 GCF_000517525.1 Limulus polyphemus
CCGTAAATGTTTTGAACGCTTTCAAGTAAAATAATTTTGTTTTCAGAAGTAACGAGAGGTAAAACCGGAAGTGGGTGGCATCATTTTTGTAATGTTAATGAACAGGAAGATGGTTCTGATAACAGAAACGTTCAACCCTTGGTGTGTTCATGGAGCTGCTGAATTACATGACAAGAAAACGGGGGCCGAAAAAGAAAATAAAAGAGCAGAGCAAAGAAACACAATGGAATAAAGAGTAAAAACTAATTCATATTCAAATTAAACGGGAAAACCCACAAAGTTCACCCAGAAAGAAAGGTTACGGGTTTAATTTTAAAATGCCTATTTTATTCACGAAGAGGCATGAATCCTTTTGTTGTATTTTTATAAACAAATTTTTATAAATAATCTATCCAAGAAATTGCTTGTATGTTCACGACTTTGTTAGGTATAGGATCCTTAATAACATACGAGTCACACAATACACGGGTCCGGCATGGCCAGGTGGTTAGGGAGCTCAACTCGGAATCTGCGGGTCGCGGGTTCGAATCCCCGTCCCATCAATCATGCTCGCCCTTTCAGCCGTGGGGGCATTCTAATGTGACGGCCAATCCCACTATTCGTTGGTGAAAGAGTAGCCTAAGAGTTGGCGGTGGGTGGTGATGACTAGCTGCCTTTCCTC
>NW_013783602.1:0-663 GCF_000517525.1 Limulus polyphemus
CCATGTGTGTTTGGTACTGTCATTACCGTTTTCTAAATTAGAAATAAACTCAAAACTGCCTACGAGAATTGCCCTAGATACAAGCAAACAGGCAATCAAGTGATGGTTTAGCATTATTTGTGAAGTTAGGCTCGATGAGCATTATGTTAATTACGCACTAAAACCACCGAATTTATAGAACATAAAGAGATAAATATTTTTTTTTATCATTCTTGTTACTAAACAATCTGACATAACCCACCCAACAATAGAAATCATTCCAACACTAGCGTCAAAAGTGGGATTATCTTGATCAAAATGCAGAACTAACTTCAGGATATTGGTGTGTGCTCAAATCGAGACTGAAAATTTGTGGAAATTATAAACCAGTGGAAAGAAGGCCAGGAAGAAGGAGATTGAAAAATATCAAGAGAAAGAGACAGAAAATTAAAGTAGGATCAACAAGAAAGGGGCAGAAATTTAAAAAAAATAAAGATCAAGAAGAAAGAGTCGTGAAGTTAAGAGAGTTTATTTTTTGTTTTTTAAGTTTTGAACAAATGTACTCGAGGGCCATCTGCACTAGTCATCCCTAATTTATTAGTGATAGACTAGTGGAAAGGCAGCTAGACAACAACACCCATCACCAACTCTTGCGCTACTCTTTTACCAAGGAACAGTGTCAAT
>NW_013783603.1:0-661 GCF_000517525.1 Limulus polyphemus
CTACAAACAAACAAACTCTTGACTCCACCCCTGTTACTTTACTCACAATTATCCGTGTCTTATGATAAGCGAAGCATGCTATCACTTTTTTATTAAGTTTATACATAGATGTTTTTACATGAAGGGAGTTTGGTTTGTAGTTAAATGCCTAGTAACTTGTGTTTTACAGTAACAAAATGTGTGTTTGTAAATATCCTAGTCAAGCTTGTGGCTCATTAAAAGGAATTTTGTCCCAAAACTTGTTTAACTTTACTGTCACCGATTAAGTTTGTGTATATTACTTACAGTCTTACCTAGTAATTAGTTAGTTATGTCCTTTTAGTGCCCAGGGACCGGTGCGTTCGAGCTCTGGTTTCAATGGCACAAGCGAAAGAGAATGGTCACTCATTCCCCATGGATGTCAGTCCATCGCTGGATAACCCACAGCTAACAGACAGGTACCCATCAGACAGCTGGGTAGACGGGAACAAGTGGGGTAAAGTGTCTTGCTCGAGAACACAACAGCATAATACGGGTCAGCTCGAGCTCGCCACCATCCAAGTACAAGTCCAAAGCGCAACGCCACTGAGCCACGCTGCCCCTTGATGTTTACTAAGCATTTGTAATCTCTCGTCGTGTCGGAAGATAAAAGTGATTCTAATACAGTAAGGTCACCATAATT
>NW_013783604.1:0-660 GCF_000517525.1 Limulus polyphemus
TGTCTCCTGAAGAGACTTATGATCAATCGGACCTTGATGCTCTCGTTGACCAGTTGCCACCTCCCTTTTTACTTTTGGGAGACTTAAATGGACACAACCCCCTCTGGGGTGGTGCTGGTATTGAAGGGAGGAGTTGTTCCATAGAGCGCATGCTCTCGGATCACAACCTCTCTCTTTTCAATACTGGAACATACACTTACTTTCATGCACCTAGTCAGTCTTTTACTGCCATTGATCTCTCAATTTGCTTCCCTGCACTTTTCAATCGTTTTTCTTGGATGGTCGACAGCGATCCTCGGGGCAGTGATCATTTTCCCATCATACTGAGAGAGATTGGCCATGGTCGATGCTACCCGACCCGAGTGCCACGGTGGAAGTTGGACCAGGCTGACTGGCCATCTTTCACCTCTCTCTCTGAACTTGATACTGCCTTCGTCTGTCTAGCATCAATAGACGATTGTGTGGTGGCAGCGACTGACTTAATTGTCCAGACAGCTGTTTATTCTGTTCCTAAGACCTCGACACGTTATCCACGGTATCCTCGTCCATGGTGGAGTCCTGCCTGCCAGGAGGCACGGAAGGCTCAAAAACGGGCCTGGGATACCTTTCGACGGTATCCCACTCTTTCTAACCGCATTGTTTATCAGCGGGCCCGTGCCC
>NW_013783605.1:0-881 GCF_000517525.1 Limulus polyphemus
CATAACCGACGGTATTTTGGAGGATTTCACTTGCTACTCGTACAGAAAAAGGTATTCTGTTATTATATAAAATCATAACCGACGGTATTTTGGAGGATTTCACTTGCTACACGTACAGAAAAAGGTATTCTGTTATTATATAAAATCATAACCGACGGTATTTTGGAGGATTTCACTTGCTACTCGTACAGAAAAAGGTATTCTGTTATTATATAAAATCATAACCGACGGTATTTTGGAGGATTTCACTTGCTACACGTACAGAAAAAGGTACAGGAATCCCTCGATTAGTGCGGTTAATGTGTTCTTTAAAAGAGCTGCACTAACCGAATATAATAACTTGTAGAAAATCATGTAATTCGTACCTCAGTTTTCATTCTCATTCACAATTAATTTCTATTTTGCGTATCTTAAAATCAAAGTATAGGTATATAAGAAAATACGAAAAAAATGCAATGAATTAAAATTTATTGATCTGATTTTTTTATGAAAAACTTGTTTAGAGTGGCTTGTCGCATCGTATTCTTCTGTTCTTCATATAATTGGCGGTACTGAGAAATCGCCTCATCAATATTTCTGCAAATTTGACAGCTTCTATCTTCATCAGGATCTGTTTCTAAACATTTTCCCTTAAATTCTTCAATAATCGTGAAAAGTTCTTCTAATTCCTTCTTTGTCATTTTCTTATGCTGGTGGGTAGGTAAGATTTCTTCACATTCATCAATGTCTTCATATGCTCTCTGATGTCCAAATATATAAGATCCTTATTGGTTAGTTCTTCTGAATGAGCTTCTAGCAATTCATCGTCAACCTCAGCGAAGCCCAGTTCTTTTCCAATATGAGTAATCTCTTTAATGACCTCTTCTGTATCTTTTGAAAAG
>NW_013783606.1:0-659 GCF_000517525.1 Limulus polyphemus
AAGTTAGAATTTAAATAGAAAAAACTAATTGAAAGTTTCTGGACTCAGATGTGTTAATCTATTAAAAGTGATACTTGTTTCGTGTGCCCAAACACGTTACTTTCTCGATCTACCAAGAGTTAATAATTTAGAAGTGAGCTCATTAGGCAGACTACTCTCGAAACCTGTAACAATTAAGTTAAGCATAGGAAATGTGTAAAGAGTTATTCTCTAGAGTTGTGTAAAGAGTTATACTCTAGAATTGTGTAAAAGTTATACTCTACAACTGTGTAGAGAGTTTTACTCTGGTGCTAAATAAAATGTTACATACTAGAAACTGTGAAAAAGAGTTATACCCTAAAAATATGTAAAGGGTTATACTCTAAAATGTGTTGAGGGTTATACTGTGAAATTGTGTAAAGGGTTATACTCTACAACTGTGTAGAGAGTTTTACTCTGGTGCTAAATAAAATGTTACATACTTGAAACTGTGAAAAAGAGTTATACCCTAAAAATGTGTAAAGGGTTATACTCTAAAATGTGTTGAGGGTTATACTGTGAAATTGTGTAAAGGGTTATGCCCTAACATGTCTAAAGAGTTATACCCTAAACATTTAGATGCTTTTTTGTGAAACTGTGATGAGTTACTCTTGATCTGTGTATGGAGTTATATTTTGGAA
>NW_013783607.1:0-662 GCF_000517525.1 Limulus polyphemus
TAAATTCGATAACTATAGTTACACCTAGGTGTTTATGGAGTAGTTGTACCAAGTAAGGCTAAAGATGATTATGGTGGTTATCAATTCGGTAACTATAGTTACACCTAAGTGATCAAGGTGTAGTTGTACCAAGTAAGGCTAAAGATGAGTATGGTGGTTATAAATTCGGTAACTATAGTTACACCTAGGTGTTCGTGGAGTTGTTGTACTAAATAATTCTAAATATGAGTATGGTGGTTATAAATTCGGAACTAGAGTTACACTTAGGTGTTCGTGGAGTTGTTGTACCAAATAACGCTAAAACGAGTATGGTGGTTATAAATTCGGTAACTAGAGTTACACCTAGGTGTTCGTGGATTTCTTGTATCAAAAAACGCTAAAGATGAGAATGGTGGTTATAAATTCGCTAACTATAGTTACACCTAGGTGTTAATGGAGTAGTTGTACCAAGTAAGGCTAAAGATGAGTATGGTGGTTATCAATTCGGTAACAAAAGTTACACCTAAGTGTTCGAGGAGTAGTTGTACCAAGTAAGGCTAAAGATGAGTATGGTGTTTATAATTTCAGTAACTAGAGTTACACCTAAGTGTTCGAGGTGTAGTTGTACCAAGTAAGGCTAAAGATGAGTATGGTTGGTATAAATTCGCTAACTATAGTTACAC
>NW_013783608.1:0-660 GCF_000517525.1 Limulus polyphemus
TTTTGTTGACTTTGAAGTCGTGATATTAGTTTTCTTCAACTCGATTTTGTCAACTTTCATAAATGTCCTTTTAGGCATTCTTAGGCTAGATATTTTCGACTTTGATAGCAGTATTTTTAGTCCTTCTTACACAATATTTTAATGACTTTCATAATGGTAATTTTAATCTTTCTTTAACTATATTTTGTCGACTGTTAAAAGGTCTTTTAGTTTTCCTTCCACTAGATTTTGTTGACATTGATAAGGTTCCTCTTAGTTCGTTTTCCAATAGATTTTGTTAACTTTGAAAACATGTTTTTAGTTTTCGTCCACTCGATTTTGTCGACTTTCATAACAGTCTTGTTAGGCCTTCTTAGACTAGATATTTTCGTCTTTGATAGCGGTATTTTTAGTCTTTCTTAAACTATATTTTAATGACTTTCATAATGGTATTTTTAATCCTTCTTAAACTAAATTTTATCGACTGTTATAACGGTCTTTTAGTCTTCCTTCCACTAGATTTTGTTGACATTGATATGGGTCGTTTTAGTAAGTTTTCAACTATATTTGGTCGACTGTTATAACGGACTTTTGGTCTTCCTTCCTCCAGATTTTGTTGACATTGATAAGGGTCCTTTTAGTCAGGTTTCCACTAGATATTTTTGACTTTGAAAATGTGTT
>NW_013783609.1:0-1645 GCF_000517525.1 Limulus polyphemus
GTTACACCTAAGTGTTCCTAGAGTACTTGTACCAAGTAAGGCTAAAGATGAGTATGGTGATTATAAATTATGTAACTAGAGTTACACCTAAGTGTTCATGGAGTATTGGTACCAAGTAAGGCTAAAGATGAATATGGTGGTTAGAAATTCGGTAACTCGAGGTAAACCTAAGAGTTCATGGAGTAGTTGTACCAAGTAAGACTAAAGATGAGTATGGTGGTTATAAATTGTGTAACTAGAGTTATACCTAGGTGTTCATGGAGTAGTTGTACCAAGTATGGCTAAAGATGAGTATGGTGGTTATAATTTCGGTAACTAGAATTACACTTAGGTGTTTGTGGAGCTGTTGTACCAAATAACACTAAAGATGAGTATGGTGGTTATAAATTCGGTAACTATAGTTACACCTAGGTGTTCATGGAGTAGTTGTGCCAAGTAAGGCTAAAGATGAGTATGGTGGTTATAAATTCGATAACTAGTGTTACACCTAGGTTTTCGTGGAGTTGTTTTACCAAATAACGCTACAGATGAGTATGGTGGTTACAAATTCGGTAACTAGAGTTACACCTAGGTGTTCCTGGAATTGTTTAAACAAATAACGATAAAGATGTGTATGGGGGTTATAAATTCGGTAACTAGAGTTACACCTAGGTGTTCAAAGAGTAGTTGTACCAAGTAAGGCTAAAGTTGAGTATGGTGGTTATAAATTCGGAAACTAGAAACTCTAGTTACTGAATGTGTAACCACCACATTCATATTTAGCCTTACTTGGTACAACTATTTTATGAACACCTAGGTGTAATTACTTGTTACAACTACTCCATAAACACCTAAGTGTAACTCAAGTTACCGAATTTGTAACCACTATACTCATCTTTAGCGTTTTTTGGTACAACAACTCCACGAATACCTAGGTGTAACTCTAGTTACCTAATTTATAACCACCACACTCATCTTTAGCCTTACTTGGTACAAGTACTTCATGTACACCTAGGTGTAACTCTAGTTACAGAATTTATAACCACCACACTCATCTTTAGCCTTACTTGGTACAAGTACTTCATGTACACCTAGGTGTAACTCTAGTTACTGAATTTATAACCAACATACTCTTCTTTATCCTTATATGGTACATACTACTCCATGAACACCTATGTGTAACTCTAGTTACTGAATTTATAGCGAACATACTCTTCTTTAGCCTTACTTGATAGAACTACTCCATGAACACCTAGGTGTAACTCTAGTTACTGAATTTATAACCAACATACTCGTCTTTAGCCTTACTTGGTACAACTACTCCATGTACAACAAGTTAGCGCATGTTTAACCACCATACTTACCTTTAGCCCTCCTTGGTATAACAACTACACGAAAACCTAGGTGTAACTCTAGTTACCGAATTTATAACCACCATACTCATCTTTAGCCTTACTTGGTACAACTACTCTTTGAACACCAAGGTGAGGTGTAACTCTAGTTACCGAATTTATAACCACCATATTCATATTTAGCCAAACTTGGTACAACTACTTTATGAACACCTAGGTGTAACTCTAGTTACCGAATCTATAACCACCATACTCCTCTTTAGTCTCGGTTATAAATTCGGTAACTAGAGTTACACCTAGGGTGTTCATGGAGT
>NW_013783610.1:0-1335 GCF_000517525.1 Limulus polyphemus
TTTTGCTATTGATTTAGTCCTAGTGTTCAAGGGTACGTAATGTTTTATTTGTTACTAACTGTACTATTGATCTAGTCCTATTTTTCAAAAGCAATGAGTGTTTTATTTGTTACTAACTGTACTATTGATTCAGTCCTAGTCTTCAAGGGACTGTAATGTTTTATTTGTTACTAGATTTGCTATTGATTTAGTCCTCGTTTTCAAGTGCACTTAGTGTTTCATTTGTTACTAACTGTACTATTGATTTAGCCCTAGTTTACAAGCGTTCTTGGTGTTTCAATAGTTACTAACTTTGCTATTGATTTAGTCCTAGTGTTCAAGGGCACTTAGTGTTTTATTTTTACTAACAATACTATTGATTTAGTTCTAGTTTTCAAGGGCACTTAGTGTTTTATTTGTTACTAACTGTACTATTGATTTAGTTCTAGTTTTCAAGGGCCCTTAGTGTTTTACTTGTTATTAACTGTACTATTGATCTAGTCCTAGTTTTCAAGAACACTTAGTGTTTCACTTGTTACTAACTTTGATATTGAATTAGTCCTAGTGTTCAAGAGCACTTAGTGTTTTTTTTGTTACTAACTGTACTATTGATTTAGTCCTAGTGTTCAAGGGCACTTAGTGTTTTACTTGTTACTAACAATACTAATGATTTAGTCCTAGTTGTACAGTTAGTAACAAGTAAAACACTAAGTGCCCTTCAAAACTAGGACTAAATCAATAGTACAGTTAGTGACAAATAAAACACTAAATGCCCTTTTATTGATTTAGTTCTAGTGTTCAAGGGCACTTAGTGTTTTACTTGTTACTAACAATACTATTTATTTAGTCCTATTTTTAAAGGGCACTTAGTGTTTTATTTGTCACTAACTGTACTATTGATTTAGTCCTAGTTTTGAAGGGCTCTTAGTGTTTTACTTGTTATTAACTGTACTATTGATCTAGTCCTAGTTTTCAAGAACACTTAGTGTTTCATTTGTTACTAACTTTGCTATTGATTTAATCCTAGTGTTCAAGGGCACTTAGTGTTTTTTTGTTACTAACTGTACTATTGATTTAGTCCTAGTTTTCAAGGGCATTTAGTGTTTTAGTTTGTTACTAACTGTACTATTGATCTAGTCGTAGTTTTCAAGAGCACTTAGTGTTTCATTTGTTACTAACTTTGCTATTGATTTAGTCCTAGTGTTCAAGTGCACTTAGTGTTTTATTTGTTACTAACTGTACTATAGATCTAGTCCTAGTTTTCAAGAGCACTTAGAGTTTTATTTGTTACTAACTGTACTATTGACCTAGTCGTAGTTTTCAAGAGCACTTAGTGTTTCATTTGTTACTAACTTT
>NW_013783611.1:0-661 GCF_000517525.1 Limulus polyphemus
CACTAAGAAAGTAAAATAATACTGTTCATTACTAAACACGAAGAAAAGTAAAATAATACTATTCATTACTAAACACGAAGAAAAGTAAAATAATATTATTTATTTTGTCATGTAATGTATATTTTCAGAAAGTCCATGCTTTATTTTAATAAGTATATATGTATATATATTATAATTACATAAAAGAGTTTGTTCTAAAACATACTATAATGTTGTTTCTTTATTATATCGGTTATTTCCTGATACATACCTCGTGAAACGTTTATATTGTCAGAACTGTATTGTTCAATGTATTGCGACAGTAATGTTATATGTACTACAAGAGTAACCACTATTGTTCAGTGTGCTGCGACAGTAATGTTATATGTACTACAACAGTAACCAGTATTGTTCAGTGTACTACGAAAGTACTGTTGTATGTATTGCAACAGTAATCAGTATTGTTCAGTGTACTAAGACAGTAATGTTATATGTACTACAACAGTAATCAGTATTGTTCAACGTACTAAGACAGTAATGTTATGTGTATTACAACAGTAACCAGTATTGTTCAATGTACTACGACAGTACTGTTGTATGTCCTACAACTGTAACCAGTATTGTTCAATGTACTGCAACAGTAATGTTATATGTACTACAACAGTAACCAGTATTGTTCAAT
>NW_013783612.1:0-1241 GCF_000517525.1 Limulus polyphemus
AATCATAGTGTACCAGGTGATGAATCTTGTCGATAAGTATAACATATGGTGATTTTTGTGAATGATAGTGTACCTGATGTTGAATCTTGTCGAAAAGTATATCAAATGGTGATTTTTGTGGATCATAGAATACAAGATGTTTAATCTTGTCAGTAAGTATATCAAATGGTGATCTTTGTGAATCATAGTGTACCAGATGATGAATCTTGTCGATATGTATAACATTAGGTTAATCACAGTGTACAAGATGATAAATTGTGTCGATAAGTATAACATATGGTGAACCATAAAGTACCAGATGATAAATCTTGTCGATAAATATAACATATGGTGAATCATAGTGCACCAGATGATAAATCTTGTCGATAAGTATAATATATGGTGATTTTTGTGAATCATAATGTACCAGAAGATGAATCATGTCGATAAGTATAACATATGGTTACTCATAGTGTACCAGATGATGAATATTGTCGATAAGTATAACTAATGATGATATTGGTGAATCATAGTGTACCAAATAATGAATCTTGTCGATAAGTATACGTCTGGTGATATTTCTGATTCAGAGTGTACCAGATGATGAATCTTGTTGATAAGTATAACTTATGGTGATTTTTGTGAACCATAGTGTAACAAATGATGAATCTTGTCGATGAGTATATCAAATGGTGAATCAAAGTGTACAAGATGATGAATCTTGTTGATAAGTATATCAAATGATGATTTTTGTGGATCATAGTTTTCCAGATAAAGAATCTTGTCGATAAGTATAACATATGGTGAATCATAGTGTACCAGATGATGAATCTTTTCGATTAGTATAACATATGGTGAATCATAGTGTACCAGATGATGAATCCTTTCGATTAGTATAACATATGATGAATCATAGTGTACCACATGATGAATCTTGTCGATAAGTATAACGTATGGTGATATTTGTGAATCATAGTGTACCAGATGATGAATCTTGTCCAAAAGTATAACGTATGGTGATTTTTTGAATCATAGTGTACCAGATGATCAATCTTGTCGATAAGTATAACATATGGGGATTTTGTGAATCATAATGTACCAGATGATGAATCTTGTCGATAAGTAAATCAAATGGGGATTTTTTGTGGATCATAGTGTACCAGATGTTTAATCTTGTCGATAAGTATATCAAATGGTGATCTTTTTGAATCATAGTGTACCAGATGATGAATCTTGTCGATAAGTATAATATATGGTGAATC
>NW_013783613.1:0-1582 GCF_000517525.1 Limulus polyphemus
GAACAATACTAAGGAAAGGGCAGTGTTATGACAGTGGAAGTCACGCGACGCTGGGAGCATGTGCGCTGGAGTTTCTACAAGGATCTTGACTTATTGGGCAACCTCACGAATGTCCCAGCGTTTGCTAGACGCCCTCTTTTTTAGTATATAAGCCAGAGACAGATTGAAGAGAAATAATTGAGAATTGAGTCAAGTGAGCAGTAGGCACTGTAAGTAAAATGTGTGAATCGCTGTGAATTATAGCGTTTGTTTATAAAAGTAGATCAGTTTAAAGTGACTGTGGAAATTCTGTGTATTACAAAGTTGTAACGAGAAAGAATAAACTAGTTTTAATCATGAAGGGACTTGTATCACTGAAGTCACTCGGAAAGAATTTTTACCGGAAATTATCAAACAAGCAGAGAGTAACACATACATAGACAACATATTTTTCATTTGGACAGCCGGTCTTAAATCACTTAAAGAATTTATCTCACATGCAAACTCCTTTCACAAAACATTTTCATCTCCTACAACTCAATGATTATCTTGAACAGATATTGTCTGAAGTTCCTGTTGTCTCCTTCCGAAAAAGCAGAACTATAAAATATATCCTTGTTCATACAAATGTGAATTACGTGGGTCGTCCATGTAATAAAGCTCGTTGTCAAACCTTCAAGTCTTCTCAAATGGTGATGTGATGGGCAGAGCAAATATCGTGGATTCGATAAATGATATGATTTCTTAGCAAATAGAAAAAGTAGAGGGTTCTTGTTTTATATTCTAAATTGCCAGTATCGGACATTTTAGTATATTATTCGAATAACACTATAGACGATGTATTTTGGATGTCATAAAATGTAATCTGACCAAACCCCAAAAAATGACTTACCAATGTGACAGACAAAAATCGATATTTAGGATTTTTTTTATATTTTCTTTAAAATTAAGAAATTAACTAATGTATAATAGTAAAATATGAATTAAAATCTACATTTTCATACCAAGTTTCATTCATAAAATAGTAGCTTAATAAGTTTTTGAATGTAAGTAATTTTACGGGACGTATCTTCTTCCGTACTGGTCTCCGTCTCGTTGGCTTCTGCTTCATGTGGGGTTCATCTGCTTTATCAGTAAATGGCCTATCATCGGTAACAGTCACATCAGTGGTATTAACTTCATCAAGAGCTTCATCGTTTCCCTTCTCAAAACTGAGTAGGGTTTCTTCTTCGACTGTGGCTTCTTCAGGTGGCACGTCTTCAGCAGCGTCATTTGTTCTGTTGTCCACTTCATCCCAACTGAAATGTCCTGGACCATGATAATGCCAAAGCCTGTTGGCATGCACCACTTTTGGCTTACCTCGCCGACCACATTTTATCCAGAAAGTCACGTCTGAGAGACGATCCACTATGTCATATGGGCCTTCCCATAGAGAAGACAACTTAAGAGACTTCCCTTTGGTCTTCCTGGGATTATGCAACCACACCTTGTCTCCTGGTTCAAAGCTGACTTCAGTAGATCTCTTATTATAAGTTAACTTCATCGACGTTTTCAAGTTTGAACGCACTTGATGGTGAATATCATCCATCCTTTCCGATAACAC
>NW_013783614.1:0-1752 GCF_000517525.1 Limulus polyphemus
AGAGCCACATTGTGATCTCTACTGTGTCTACTTTACAATATATTTGTTTTCAAGCCACATTGAGGTAACTGCTGTGTCTACTTTACGATCTGTTTTTTTAGCTATATTGAGATATCTACTGTGTCTTCTTTAAGATCTGTTTTTTTAGCTATATTGAGATATCTACTGTGTCTTCTTTAAGATCTATTTGTTTTACATCCACATTGAGATATCTCCTGTGTGTACTTTACGATCTATTTATTTTTACAGCCACATTGAGATATTTGCTGTGTCTATTTTACGATCTAAATGTTTTAATACCACATTGAGATATCTACTACGTCTACTTCACGATCTACATGTTTTATAGCCACATTGAGATATCTACTGTGTCTACTTTACGATCTATGTGTTTTAGAGCCACATTAAGATGTCTACTATGTCTACTTCACTATCTCTTTGTTTTAGAGCAACATTAAGATATCTACTGTGTCTACTTTACAATCTATTTGTTTTAGAGCGACATTGAGATATCTACTTTGTCTACTTTAAGATCTATTTGATTTAAGATATCTCAATGTGGCTTGAAAACAAATATATTGTAAAGTAGACACAGTAGAGATCTCAATGTGGTTGTAAAACAAATATATTGTAAAGTAGACACAGTAGATATCTCAATGTGGCTCTAAAACAAATAGGTCTTAAAGTAGACACAGTAGATATCTCAATCTGGCTGTAAAACAAACAGATCGTAAAGTAGACATAATAGATATCTCAATGTGGTTCTAAAAATGGATCGTAAAATAGGCTCAGTAGATAACTCAATAAGGCCCTGAAACAAATACATCGTAAAGAATACACAGTAGATATCTCAATGTGGGGATAAAACAAATATATCATAAAGTAGACACAATAAATAGCTCAATGTGGCTCTAAAAATATATTTTAAAGTAGACATTGTAGATATCTCAATGTCGCTCTAAAACAAATAGATCGTAAAGTAGATACAGTAGATATCTCAATGTCGCTCTAAAACAATTAATTCACAAAGTAGACACAGTAGATATCTCAATGTGGCTCTAAAACAAATAATTCACAAAGTAGACGCAGTAGATATCTCAATGTGGCTCTTAAATATATTGTAAATAAGACACTGTAGACATCTCAATGTCGCTCTAAAACAAATAGATTGTAAAGTAGACACAGTAGATATCTAAATGTGGCTCTTCTTAATGTGGCTCTAAAACACATAGATCGTAAAGTAGACATAGTAGATATCTTAATGTGGCTCTAAAACACATAGATCGTAAAGTAAACACAGTAGATATATCAATGTGGCTCTAAAACATTTAGATCGTGAAGTAGACGTAGTAGATATCTCAATGTGGCATTAAAACATATAGATCGTAAAATAGACACAGCAAATATCTCAATGTGGCTGTAAAAGAAATAGATCGTAAAGTACACACAGGAGATATCTCAATGTGGATGTAAAACAAATAGATCTTAAAGTAGACACAGTAGATATCTCAATATGGCTAAAAAAATAGATCGTAAAGTAGACACAGTATCTACTGTGTCTACTTTACGATCTATTTGTTTTAGAGCCACATTAATATTATCTACTGTTTCTACTTTGTGAATTATTTGTTTTAGAGCCACATTGAGATCTCTACAGTGTCCACTTTACATTAAAAGCCACATTAAGATATCTTCTGTGTCTACTTTAAGATATATTTGTTTTAGAGCCACATTGAGATATCTACTGTGTCT
>NW_013783615.1:0-661 GCF_000517525.1 Limulus polyphemus
TTGTTATAGATGGATAGTAGCTGGTAGATCTTTAATTATAGATGGATAATGGCTGGTAAGTGTTTATTATAGATGGGTAGTAGCTCGTAGATCTTTTATTATATATGGATAGTAGCTGGTAGGTCTTTTATTATAGATGGATAGTGACAGATAGGTGTTTTATTATAGATGGATGGTTAAGGAAGGTGTTTTATTATAGAAGGATAATGGCTGGTAAGTCTTTTATTATAGATGGGTAGTAGCTGGTAGATCTTTTAATATAGATGGATAATAGCTGGTAGATCATTAACTATAGATGGATAGAGACAGGTAGGTGTTTTATTATAGAAGGATAGTGGCTGGAAGGTCTCTTATTATAGATGGATAGTGGCTGGTAGATCATTAATTATAGATGGATAGAGACAAATAGGTTTTTTATTATAGATGGATGTTTAAGGTAGGTGTTTTATTATAGATGGATAGTGGCTGGTAGGTCTTTTATTATAGAAGGAAAGTGAATGGTAAGACTTTTATTAGAAATGAAAGTGACTGGTAGATCTTTTATTATAGATAGATACTGACTGGTAGATCATTTATTATAGATGGGTAGTAGCTGGTAGATCTTTTATTATATATGGATAGTAGCTGGTAGGTCTTTTATTATAGATGGATAGTGACAGAT
>NW_013783616.1:0-661 GCF_000517525.1 Limulus polyphemus
CCCAATGCTGCCTGGTTCTGGACCGGAGCTGAACCACCACATTGCTCTCTACCTTCCTACCATCATCCGGAAGTCAGATCCTTGGGGTACAGGTGTTGATTGTGTTGGACGGAAGAATTTCCCTTCCTCTTTCCATGTCTGAGATGAATGGTACAGATACCTCTTTCTACCATAGGCCTGGTATTTCTATTGCTGTTGATTGAAGTCAAATTTCCCTTTACAGTCTGCCATATCCTATCTACTCTACATCAAGGGTCATTTCATTTAATTTAATGGGTTCCTCCTGTGATTTCACCCTTATTGGGATACATCATTTTTACGAGCAAAAAGTGTACCTCAGGGATGTGTCTAACATACTCTTTATTCACACACCCCATGGGCTTTCTTTCGGTACTTTCTGAAGGAGGCTCATCTGGGTAATGTTAGTAAAGAAGCTTAACACTTTATACTTGAACATGGTAAAGTATTTAAACAATAAAAAAAAAGAATGTGCTGAGAGCAAAAAGAACAAAGATTCAGTTTTTTTGAAAGTAGATATTTTGTGTAGTGGCATAAGAATGAGAAATTTAACCAAGAGCACATAAGCAAAACAGTGTAACATGATAATGGCTGGAGACGGCTTGAATGGGTAATGAAGAAAAACTTTAATACAACAGCAAAT
>NW_013783617.1:0-1715 GCF_000517525.1 Limulus polyphemus
CCCCTTTTTCCCCTATCGTTCTATGCATTACAGTAAAAATGTGAACGAACAAAAACGAAATGAGACTGAGAGCACGCGAAATACAATATCTAGATTAAAATGAAGCACGGAATGTTATACAAATACTTGAAGTTTTCCCAAATTTTTAATACGGTCTCTGTGCTGTTACTTTTACATGTGTGTGTGTGTGTATGAATAGAGAAACTTGAGACACGATACGTAAAAATACATTAACGCTTTGCATTACAGTCGGTCAGCGGTAAGTGTAAGAACTGGGATTCGATTCCTCGTGGTGGATAGAGCGTGAATAGTTTATTGTATGACTTCGAGTTAAAACTTTGTCTTACCTAACGAGCTGGAAATATTCTTGTTTTATTATTGTTATTCATACATTCATTCCTAAACGGAGTTTTTATAGTAATCCTGTCAGTTTGGCATTGACAAACATTCTAATCTCTATAAGTGAGAACGTCACATTAAACATTCTAATCTGTATAGATTAGAACGTCACATTAAATATTCTAATCTGTATAAGCTAGTTAGTCATTCCTAAATGTTGAGCTGATAGGCTAGTGAAAAGCAGCAGCTGACAACATGCAGGTTAGTCTTAATGCTCAAAAATTGGGATTTCACTATCACTCTTATGACACACACACACAGTTTCAAAACGCCAACCCCAGTGACTCAGAGGTAAGTCTAAAGATTGATAACGCTCAAAACTGGGTTTGAATACCCGTGGTGGGCACAGTACAAATAGCCCATTGTGTAGCTTCGTGCTTAACAATAAACAATACGAAACCAAATCGCCAAGGTTTTTCTTTTTTAAGTATAAACGGGTCGCGAACCATAAACTTCCAAATTCAAAGTCGGGGCATGTTAAACACTTTATCACTAAGCCTAACCAAAGGTTTCTATGTTTACTGATTATCTAGTTATTTACATAAGGTTGTAATATCGGCTGTCTATTTATGAATGAATGTGTGGATAACAATAATAAACCTACCTGAAACCTAAAGTCAATGCCAAACTGACAGGATTACTATAAAAACCCCGTTTATGAATGAATGTGTGGATAACAATAATAAACCTACCTGAAACCTAAAGAACGTCACATTAAACATTCTAATCTGTATAATTAGAACGTCACATTAAACATTCTAATCTGTATAAATTAGAACGTCACATTTTCTAATCTGTATAAATTAGAACGTCACATTAAACATTCTAATCTGTATAAATTAGAACGTCACATTAAACATTCTAATCTGTATAAATTAGAACGTCACATTAAAGATTCTAATCTGTATAAATTAGAACGTCACATTAAAGATTCTAATCTGTATAAGTTAGAACGTCACATCAAACATTCTAATCTGTATAACTTAGAGCGTCACATTAAACATTCTAATCCGTATAAGTTAGAACGTCACATTAAACATTCTAATCTGTATAACTTAGAACATCACATTAAACATTCTAATCTGTATAAATTAGAACATCACATTAAACATTCTAATCTGTATACGCTATTGTTGAATGTGACGCTCTAACTTATACAGATTAGAATGTTTAATGTGATGTTCTAATTTATACAGATTAGAATGTTTAATGTGATGTTCTAATTTATACAGATTAGAATGTTTAATGTGATGTTCTAATTTATACAGATTAGAATGTTGAATGTGACGTTCTAACTTATATAGATTAGAATGTTC
>NW_013783618.1:0-660 GCF_000517525.1 Limulus polyphemus
TTGTGTCATGTGCAGTAAAGGGTACCCATGCCTGTTTGGTTAAAAATAAAAATCTAAGAAGATTAAGTTTTGTGTGTTTATAACTATACTTTGTGTTGTCCTTTGTATGTCTTTTGCCAATGTTGTATTTTCAAAATGGATTTTATCAGATTCTGTTCTCCTTGCAATAAAAATGAAACATCTGAAATTAGCCTGGTGTGATGTTCCATAATTAACTTGTAGTTAGCTGAATGTAACATTAAAATTAATCTGGTGTGGTGTTATGTAAGTAGTTTATATTAACTGGGAATGTTTATAGTTGTGAAGTTGTGCTTTTTCTTAATGTTGTTTCTAGATTGTATTTTTAAGATATTGTGTTCTGCAGAGAACATAATACCCTGTTACATTCCTCATGTTATGTACCTTACAGTTGAGAATACCCTGTTACATTCTTCATTTCAGGTAATTTAGAGACAGTTGAAAATACCCTGTTACATTCTTCATTTGATGTACGTTACAGACAGTTGAGAATACACTGTTACGTTCTTCATTTGATGTACGTTACAGACAGTTGAGAATACACTGTTACATTCTTCATTTGATGTACGTTACAGAAAGTTGAGAATACACTGTTACATTCTTCATTTGATGTACATTACAGACAGTTGAGAATACACTGTT
>NW_013783619.1:0-751 GCF_000517525.1 Limulus polyphemus
AGCAGCATCATTTGTTCTGTTTTCCACTTCGTCCCAACTGAAATGTCCTGGACCGTGATAACGCCAAAACCTGTTGGCATGCACCAGTTTTGGTTTACTCGCCGACCACATTTTACCCGGAAAGTCACGTCTGAGAGACGATCCACTATGTCATATGGGCCTTCCCATGGAGAAGACAACTTAGGAGACTTCCCTTTGGTCTTCCTGGGATTATACAACCATACCTTGTCTCCTGGTACAAAGCTGACTTCAGTATATCTCTTATCATAAGTTAACTTCATCGAATCAGCAGACGTTTTCAAGTTTGTACGCACTTGACGGCCTTGATCTGAATGCAGTTCATATGGCATACCAAATCTGAAGAAGAAGTCACTAATAGCCGAAGCTACAGTTGTAGCTTCCTGATTTGGTATTGCATATGCCTCAGGCCACTTGGTGAAATAATCCATCACCACACAAATGTACTTGTTTCCAGCACGAGTTTGGGGCAGAGGACCGGCAATGTCGACGGCTACTCTTTCCATTGGTGCACCAACTTGATATAACTTCATTGGTGCACGTCCCTTATGCTTGGGTTCCCTTTTAGCACAACATGTACTGCATGTTCTGCACCATTCTTCCACATATTGTCTCATACCTATCCAGTAAAATCTCTGTCGTAGTGACTCAATGTTTTCTTAACTCCGAGATGTCCTCCTGTTAAACTATCATGAGATTGACGCAGCACAACTTCCCGTAACTTTCTCGGTAT
>NW_013783620.1:0-661 GCF_000517525.1 Limulus polyphemus
CTCTAAACCGGGTAGAGTTTCTTCTTTGACAGTGGCTTTTTCAGGTGACACGTCTTCAGCAGTGTCATTTGTTCCGTTGTTCACTTCGTTCCAACTGAAATTTCTTGGACCGTGATAACGCCAAAGCCTGTTGGCATGGCCAACTTTGGCTTACCTCGCCGACCACATTTTATTCGGAAAGTCACGTCTGAGAGACGATCCACTATGTCATATGGGCCTTCCCATGGAGAAGACAACTTAGGAATCTTCCCTTTGGTCTTCCTGGCATTATACAACCACACCTTGTCTTCTGGTACAAAGCTGAGTTCAGTAGATCTCTTATCATAACATAGCTTCATGGAATCAGCAGACGTTTTCAAGTTTGAACGCACTTGATGATGTATCTCATCCATCCTTTCAGATAACACTTTCACGAACTCTGAAGCATTTTCAGGCAACTCTTCGTAAGCTGGGCGTCCTGTTATCAGGTCCACTCTCAACTGAATTTCCCGACCAAACATCAGCTTTGCTGCAGTGTATCCAGTGGCTTCATGCTATGCTGTTCTATAGGCCATCAACAGTGGAGGGAGTAAGACATCTCAGTCATCTTGGCAGCTATTAAAAAACTTCGCCAATTCCTGTCCCAGTGTCCGGTTGTACTTTTCTACCATCCCATCGGACT
>NW_013783621.1:0-661 GCF_000517525.1 Limulus polyphemus
ATATTTAGTGACTATAAACATTGTTTGTTATCAAACTGCCTACAACACCTGTATAAAAATATTATTGACTATAAACATTGTTTGGTATCAAACTACTTACAACATCTGTATAAAGATATTTAGTGGTATCAAACCACCTTCACCATCTGTATCAACATATTTAGTGACTATAAATATTGTTTGGTATCAAACTACCTACAACATCTGTATAAAGATATTATTGACCATAAATACTGTTTGGTATCAAACAACCTATACCATCTGTATAAAGATATTTAGTGGTATCAAACCTTCTACAACATCTGTATCAAGATATTTAGTGACTATAAACATTGTTTGGTATCAAAATGCCTACAACACCTGTATAAAAATATTATTGACTCTAAACATTGTTTGCTATCAAATTACCTACAACATCTGTAGAAAGATATTTAGTGACTATAAACATTGTTTTGTATCAAACCACCTACAACATCTGTATCAAGATATTTAGTGACTATAAACATTGTTTGGTATAAAATTACCTATACCATCTGTATAAAGATATTTAGTGACTATTAACATTGTTTGGTATCAAACCACCTACACCATTTGTATAAAAATATTACGTGACCATAAATACTGTTTGGTATCAAACCACGTATACCAGCTGTATAAAAAT
>NW_013783622.1:0-1402 GCF_000517525.1 Limulus polyphemus
ATAATATTTAAAGAACATAAATCAGACTAGATAAATTTTCACAAATATTTGCTCTTACAAATATTTGCCATTATGTTGAGCCCGGCATGGCCAGGTGGTTAGGATGCTTGGCTTGGAAATGGAGGTTCGTGGGTTTGAATTTCTGTCCCACCAAACATCCTTGCCCTTTCGACTATGTGGGTGTTATACCATGACATTCAATCCAACTATTCGTTGGTAAAGGAGTAGCCCAAGAGTTGGTGGTGATGACTAGCTGCCTTCTCTCTAGTCTTACACTGCTAAATTAGGCTAGCGCAGATACCACTCTGTAGCTTTTCTCGAAATTTAAAACAAACTGTCTTGGTTTCTTAGGTTTAACAATTAGATCTGTACAAAATTATAACTTCTAGCAAATATTTCTCTTTGAATCTTATCTTTGTTAAATTGTCTTTTGTTAAGTTAAAATAATGATTATATATCATTTTTGCTAATTCATATTTCTAATTTTTTCTCCGTTTTTTTTATATGTGTAGAACGTTCTTTGCGTTCTTCAAGATATGATTTAACTATTCTTAATTCAAATTTACATTCAACTTTTTCATATCTTTCATTTTTAGTTTTATTATAACAAGCAGTTTTACCAGGCGTTGCCAGGGTTTTCGAAAAAAAAAACTACTCTCTTTGTTTCTCCGTTCCATATTTCAGTAATTACAATAACAACATATATCATTATGATTAAATTGGTCATCTTTGGCATATATAACAGATCTCTAGTGTATTCTCTATTTCGTATCCTTTAATTTTACATAATACATCATTATTTTCATCATTGCTTTCAGTTGTTTCAAAATATTTAATTTTATTAATAAAACGTTTCTAAGTAAATGGAGGAAAGCAAAATGTGTATTGTTTGTAAAACTGAATGCCTCTAACGAATTTAATAAAAAGAATAAAGCTAAAGCTGGTCTTAGATCTTCGTATTAACAGTGTGTTAGTGATAATTATAACAAAACTAAAATTGATAGATTGGGGAAAATGAATGCAAATATGGTGAAAAGAAATTGTCAAAACTCATTTGGAAAAGTACAAGGAAACTTAGGTGTGTTTTTTGTCAATAAATTCATTGAATATTTTTACCGATAACAAAGTAATGAAACATATCTCTTATTGCTGGTATTTTTATTACCTTTTACCTTTGTAAAATTTTTATTTGCTATAAATTCTATCATTTTCAACTTGTAAATAATCATAGATAAATCTTTTAGCAAAAAATGAATAATATATTTGCTGAAAATTTATTGGAAAACTTATTAAATATTTTTTAACTTCTCATCCCTATAAAATGTTTTGATGGATATAAAAACTTTACTGGAATCCATTATTTGGAAAAATCATACATTTATACAATGTTGACAGTAAATAT
>NW_013783623.1:0-777 GCF_000517525.1 Limulus polyphemus
TATATCAATATCAGGCAACTTGCTCATTCAGACATATCAATATCGAACAACTTGCTCATTCAGACACATCAATATCGGACAACTTGCTCCTTCAGACACATCAATATCGGACAACTTGCTCCTTCAGACACATCAATATCGGACAACTTGCTCCTTCAGACATATCCATATCGGGCAACTTGCTCATTCAGATATATCAATATCGAACAACTTGCTCCTTCAGACATATCAACATCGGACAACTTGCTCCTTCAGATATATCAATATCGGACAACTTGCTCCTTCAGATATATCAACATCGGACAACTTGCTCCTTCAGATATATCAATATCGAATAACTTGCTCCTTCAGATATATCAATATCGAACAACTTGCTCCTTCAGACATATCAATATCGGACAACTTGCTCATTCAGACACATCAATATCGGACAACTTGCTCCTTCAGACATATCAACATCGGACAACTTGCTCCTTCAGACATATCAATATCGGACAACTTGCTCATTCAGACATATCAATATCGAACAACTTGCTCCTTCAGACATATCAACATCGGACAACTTGCTCCTTCAGACATATCAATATCGGACAACTTGCTCCTTCAGACATATCAATATCAGACAACTTGCTCCTTCAGACATATGAATATTGGACAACTTGCTCCTTCAGACACATCAATATCGGACAACTTGCTCCTTCAGACATATCAATATCGGACAACTTGCTCCTTCAGATATATCAACATCGGACAACTTGCTCCTTCAGACATATCAAC
>NW_013783624.1:0-907 GCF_000517525.1 Limulus polyphemus
AGTAGAATAACACTTCCCATTATCAGAAACAAAACAGGAACACTTTCTGTAATTTCATCATTGTAAAAAAGCCTGAAAAAATATTGAAAGTTTACTCATTAATGAAAAATTAAGTTGGTTTATGAAATAATTTAATACTATATTGATGACGTTGAATAACTTTACACCCCCTAAGTAACTTCTGAATAGTGTACAGATATTCTTTGTGAACCCTAGTAATCTCCAACCTACTTCTGATGGGTAAGCTACAAGTTTCTGTAAACGTACGTGATGCTTCTTGAAGTAAAACATAGACTACTAGATTTAATATTATTTTAATTTATCTTCAATAAATCCTCAAAAGGTCGCTTATTTTTTCTTTTAGGTATAATTATTTCATTGTATAAGTCACAAATATTTAGAATATCTCGGAAGAATAAATAAATATATAAGAAAAAATAATAATCTAGATTTTATTATCCTATATAACCCGAGGGATCCTGTACATCATTGTTTGATGTACAAACGTTGTTACAAGAAATAAAACATTTATATTACTTAAGTTAAAGTCCAAGGAAAGCAAAACTAAAAAGGCTAAAGTCATGTTTACGAATAAATAAAATTTTAGGTTTTAGTTTTTTCTTTCATGGAAATATTTCCTAATCTAAAGTGTGTAAAATAGTTTTATAAGGTTATGTGTCATACACATTGTTGTTTTATTAAATTCATGAAACTTGGAAATAGCTATATCTTTGTGCTGATTTCATTGTTTGTAGATAAACACAAAGCTACAGAATGGACTATCTGCCTTGTGCCCTCTACGTTTACCCAAACCCGGTTTCTAGCCTTATACTTCCGTAGAGTTAAACACCTCTATTTATGAGTGGCTTCAGGGTTAGCCATATATTATATGAACTGTATAGCGTGT
>NW_013783625.1:0-660 GCF_000517525.1 Limulus polyphemus
TAACTAATACTTTTAACTTACTATGTGTTCACACTATTTCTGCCCTAAAGTGTTAGTCTAAACAATCTTTTTAAACTTAATGTGTTCACACTATTTCTGCTCTGAAGAGTAAGTCTAAACAATATTTTTAAACTTCATGTGTTAAATGACGAGTACGAAGTGTATCTAGATTATAACCTTAGATAATCATAATTCGTGGAGAAATATTTAAATTCAAACTTACGATAAAATTCTTACCATATATTTGTTAGAACTATAAAAACATTAGTACTATAAGATTCTCTTCCCCCCGCTCCCCGGAGGCTCAGCAGTAAGTCTGAGGGCTGATAACAAAGAGCCCATTTGGTAGCTTTGTGCTTAACTACATAAACAAACAGTTACAAATTTACATAATAATAACTTTAGTTGGTTACGAAACACGACTTTTAAGACACAATTGTCATCCTGGAATGATATTTGTAAACTTGTATTTCGTACAGAGGGCTGATATGACCACGAGAACCATCGAGCTGGAAGTAAAGCTTGTTTTCAGTAGCGAGGGCAGTGTATGACCAGAAAACTGCAAATAATAAGGTGGCGCCATCTTTTGGTTTTCTTCTTAAATATGGTTGGAGACGGCTTGAAAGGGTAATGAAGAAAAACTTTAATATAAGTTTAATA
>NW_013783626.1:0-661 GCF_000517525.1 Limulus polyphemus
GTTGGTTAGGCCTTGTGCGCGATGCTTTCCATGTCCTGTGCCAGCTCTTGCAGGCTCTTCGCTTTAGCACGAACTCTAGAGCCGCTCCCACGTGCTCTATAGTTGTGTTTGTCGGCTGCTGACAACTGTCCAAGTATTTCCAGTGGTTGGCCCTTCAAGCTCTTTGCCAGATATACTGCTTTCTGCTCCTCTGTCCATCCATTCACCTCTGCCAGTAGCTCAAATTGTGCTCTATATGCTTCCCAGGGTGCCTTCCCATCGAATTCCTGTGGCTTCCTTCGTACTGGATCACTCCTATTGCTGATATTCATATCTGGGATGTGACTTCTAACAGGACTGAGAATGTTTGCATTAGAGTTTAGCTGCGGGGTCTGGAAGGGGCTTGGCATTGTCTGGGGCTGGTTAAGTCGATGGTTAATGTATCCTCCTTGTGTAAAAGACAATAAATCGTCCTTTAACGTATTTAATTCGCTTTTAAATTTACTAATGTTTTCCATTTGTACTTCCTGCCATTGTTGTTGACTTTCCTGTAGTTGCTGGTGACTTTCTTCCCGTTTCCTTTTATGTTCCAGTTGCCACTGCTGTAGTCTCCCTTCTTGTTTATTTTCTTTCTCATCTAACAACTGCTGTAATTTCTCTTCTTGTTTATTTTCTTTCTCCT
>NW_013783627.1:0-661 GCF_000517525.1 Limulus polyphemus
AGGAGATTACTAGATGTAAGAGATCTACTGAAGTCAGCTTTGTACCAGGAGACAAGGTATGGTTGTATAATCCCAGAAAGACCAAAGGGAAGTCTCCTAAGTTGTCTTCTCCATGGGAAGGCCCATATGACATAGTGGATCGTCTCTGAGACGTGACTTTCCGGATAAAATGTGGTCGGCGAGGTAAGCCAAAAGTGGTGCATTCCAACAGGCTTTGGCGGTATCACGGTCCAGGACATTTCAGTTGGGACGAAGTGGAAAACAGAACAAATGATGCTGCTGAAGACATGCCACATGAAGAAGCCACCGTCCAAGAAGAAACCCTACTCGGTTTTGAGAAGGGAAACAGTGAAGCCCTTGATGAAGTTACTACCACTGATGTGACTGTTACCAGTGATAGGACATTTCCTGATGAAGCAGATGAACCCCGCATGAAGCAGAAGCCAATGAGACGGAGACCAGTACGGAAGAAGATACGTCCCGTAAAATTAAGAGACTTTGTTGAATTGTAATTTTGTGATTGTAATTCTGTACATTTGATTAAGTTATTGTTAATTGGTTTATTGTAAGTGGCTATTGTTCGGGACGAACAATACTAAGGAGGGGGCAGTGTTGCGTCAACGAGGTCACGTGACTAGTGTCGCGCCACCTCTCGAACCTT
>NW_013783628.1:0-661 GCF_000517525.1 Limulus polyphemus
AAAGCTTTGGCTGGTTGATATGTCGTAACATGATAATTGGCACGCCGATTTTCAATTGCAGTACGAGCGGTGGCATCCCTGGCAGATCGAGTGAATTCAAAAATTCTGTTGGCTTCATCTGCTTCCACAACAGTGTCGACGGACTTGTATGTGACTGCCTCGCTTTGAATGTTAGACTGAATAATATTGTTAAGTTCGTAGACGTCTTTGTTCTTGGCCGCAAGAATAGCTCGTTCACTCAGCCAATCGTGATTCTCATAATTGGTTTGAATATTGGGAAATGTTTTTTCAACCAATTCTTCTTTTGACGTCACTAAATTGCAGAAGTTATGAGGCAATGAAATTCGTCCTGAGGTCAGATCAACCAGCACCTTTCCGTTCCCAATTTCCAGCAATTGATGTGAGAATATCTCAGCTGATCGATCGTTTTGCAGCTGGACATGCATATTTGTAGTTAATTTTAATGTCTTTACGTGTCGCCACAAAGTAGAGTATTTCAGGCAAGCATTTATTTCGTCCGCTGGTGTCGATCGAGGAATTACAGGTAATGTTTGCCTGAAATCTCCTGCAAGCAATATTAATGCGTCCCCAAATGGTCTGATGTTTCCACGCAAATCTTGCAATGATCGATCAAGAGCCTCGAGCGATTTTTTGTGCGCCA
>NW_013783629.1:0-662 GCF_000517525.1 Limulus polyphemus
AAGTATGTACATCGTAGTCTTTTGTAATGTAATCAAATATGTACATCGTAGTCTTTTGTAATATAATCAAGTATGTACATTGTAGTCTTTCGTAATGTAATCAAATATGTACATTGTAGTCTTTTGTAATGTAATCAAGTATGTAAATCGTAGTCTTTCGTAATGTAATCAAGTATGTACATTGTAGTCTTTCGTGATATAATCAAGTATGTACATTGTAGTCTTTTGTAATGTAATGAAGTATGTACATCGTGGTCTTTCGTAATGTAATCAAGTATGTACATTGTAGTCTTGTAGTGTAATCAAGTATGTACATTGTAGTCTTTCGTAATGTAATCAAGTATGTACATTGTAGTCTTGTAGTGTAATCAAGTATGTACATCGTAGTCTTTCGTAATGTAATCAAGTATGTACATTGTAGTCTTTCGTAATGTAATCAAATATGTACATTGTAGTCTTTTGTAATGTAATCAAGTATGTAAATCGTAGTCTTTCGTAATGTAATCAAGTATGTACATCGTAGTCTTTTGTAATGTAATCAAGTATGTACATTGTAGTCTTTCGTAATGTAATCAAGTATGTACATTGTAGTCTTGTAGTGTAATCAAGTATGTACATTGTAGTCTTTTGTAATGTAATCAAATATGTACATCGTGGTCTTT
>NW_013783630.1:0-662 GCF_000517525.1 Limulus polyphemus
GCACCAGAAAAAAACCTTTAAAATCATGGTTATGAATAAATAAAGTTCCTAAGTTTTTAACATAAAATAAACGTCAAAGTGCTCGAATTTTTTTTTTCATTTTATTGGTCATAAATGCTTAGAATATCTTGTGTGAAGTGAAAGGAGAAGAGTGTAACTACGAGCATTTAACCCAGTTTCTAGAGTTATAAGTCCTCAGACTTACTGGTGTGCTACTGCGGGATCTAATGTTGTTCAATGTTAGTTTTATCTATTACTCATTTTTTCGTTATTTGTAGACAATCTACACAATAAGTCATCTGGGTTGTGTCCTCTACCGGTATACAAACTCAGTTTGTAGCGTTAAAAGTCCTCAAACTTACTGCTGTGCCACAAGGGGACCTAATGCCGTTCAACGTCACCCATAAACCAATTTACATTTTCATTAACGAGTAAACTATCATTATCTTTTCAGGTTTTTTAACAACGATGAAATTATAGAAAGTGTTCCTGTTTTATTTCTGATAATGGCAAGTGTTACTGGTGGAATTCTAATCATTAGGCTGCTTATGTACCAAGAATTACCACGAGAGTCAAATCAGGTTAGAGGAATTTGATTAAATAAGTTTACGAATGGAACTTTAGACGAAAAATTAAATTAGTATCCTATCATTTGAAAAAGT